>NC_142936.1:60565670-60675670 GCF_046866305.1 Octopus bimaculoides | reverse complement strand
GAGAAAGCGAAAGAGAGAGAAAGAGAGAGATATGCGCGTGCGTGTTGTGATGTTAACAAGCCGACTACAAGTCAATAACAAAAGGTTTAGTGACAGAGTTGAAAGCAAGATGTTGTTTCTTTAGATTGTTGCTATTTCACTTCGCTTCTTTGGGAGAATATGGAAATCTTACAACCTAGACTCTTTCTCTCTCTCTCTCTCTCTCTCTCTCTCTCTCTCTCTCTCTCTCTCTCCCTCTCTCTCTGTCACCCTCTCTCTTCCCTTACTCTTGAAATCAATAGAACAGAACGTTCTTTGATGAATTCTGTTGCTTACAAATGACCAAGTTTGAAATACAAGCTTTTAATGTTCCATTCTATTTAATTTCAGCTTTGTTAGAAATGAAATGATTTCTCAGGTTTTAGTCTTTTATTTATAAGACCACTAAGTTTGAATATGTAAACACCGGATTCTTTTCAGAGACACAGGAATGTAGATTGTTATTGGAATTACATTTCTTCAATAAGTTGAATTCAAGCGCTACCAGTTCTTATGCAAGACAGCTATTTCTAAAAGGTGACTTATGTAGTACATGTAATATGTTTGGCATTTATTCTTGTTCTCATATCATTAATAATTTAAATGATATTTTCCTTTATGCGATCCAGGTCAGAATGAACTGAACTTAGTATTAAATTAAATTAGAAGACACAATTGGCTTAAATTGTATTGTTACTGTTAACATCTTGTGTTGTATTTTCTCGCGAAACCTGGGTACAATGGCAAGATACTAAGTGTTTGAATCACTCAGCAATACATAACTCTATGTATTACCTCTATGTATTACTATATACGGATATATTTACTACCATATGTACACTATTTACTTCCATATATACTCTATTTATTACTATATATAGCCATATAGAGCAGTGGTTCTCAAGCAAGGTCCATATGACCCCCTCGGAGGTCCATGCAAGCAAAGTAGTAAATTAGGGACTCACAGTAGTTCGTTTAGGGCCCTTGAAACATTTTTGCTTTAGATGTATTTATTGCAAGAAACAGCAATATTTCTTTCTCAAATGTTTTATATAGTTCAGCCTATACAAGTTAATGTGTGAAAAACAAAATAGGAATTTTTAAAGAAGATTATATAAAACTCGTTTTTAAATATCGAATGTCTATGAGGTCCACCAGAGTAAAATAGCAATCAAAGGGGTCCAGAGGTAAAACAATGATTGAGAACCACTGGTTTACCAACAAATATTCTTTGACAAATAGAAAATGAATGTCTTGATCTGGTTGAAAGAATATAGTGTCAGTATTTTTGGAGATTGTTAGATGTGTGTTTAAAAATATTATTGCAGACAACAAGCAAAACCAACAAATTTAGATGCATGCTCAAATGTAATCGCGTCGAAGGACACAGATGCGAAGGTATATATAAAGTGATGTCAATACTAATTCATCTCGTTTAAGTAGGCACTATGTGAAAGTAAAGTTCTCTACAAATCCTCTGACGTAGTTTCAACAACTTTCGTCTCATCGAAGTTCTTTATTGCTAATGGTTGAGTAGACGACTATTAGAAAGGCAAAAATTGATATTCAAGACCTTTACTGTTAGAAGTCTATCGAGTCTTGGTGTTCGATAATCATTAATTGTAATATTTAACTGTTGAGTTATAGACTACGATGACTTCTCTACATTTATTTCGTTTTCCTAACCACATTTTCAACACTTTAGGACTTATTCAGTCACTCAAGATGATGATTCAAATTCAAGTACACTATGTCTTAAAACTGTAAAACGCCCAGTACTCATGTCTATAGACAAAAACAAAACAAAAACTCTGACATTATTGTATCTATGATTCGAATCCGAACATATTCTGCAGTGTTACGTTAGGCTGAAATAATTTCCAAGAAAATTTATTGATAATACAAAGACTCCAGAAGAGAGCTCCAGTGTTTTCATTCGGACATCGTGTTCACGGGCAAGAAGCTTACTCTGCTGTGTATAAATTTCCCGTGTGCTAGTGAGATTTGAACAATAGCACGATAAAATTCTTTAGGTCATAAAGTAGATATAGTTCGGTATTATAAGATGCATAACAATATTAAAATGGTAAAGATAAGGCCGCCAGCTAGCAGAATCGTTAACATGCCGGGCCAAATGCTTTGCGGCATTTAGTCCGTCTTTACGTTCTGAATTCAAATTCCATCGAGCTCGACTTTACCTTTCATCCTTTGGGGTCGATAGCAGTTACACAAATGACAATGGATAACTGCTGCTTGAGTTTTGCACACTCAATGGACACCAACACTTACTTTCAGAGTGTTTTTGGAGATATCGCTTTTACAAATACTGGCACCAAATGCCAAATATTTATAAGATATCGTCCTTTCAGAAGTGTGTTTCTGACTCGATCCTTGCAGAGTGCCGAATGTGACTCAGATCACTCGCTGCAAGAGTAAACTTCAACCAAAGAAAGTGCACTATATGACACCATCCGGCAAGTTGTACATTAATGTTACTATGACACTGCATGCAGACAAATGGGCAGATTCCATCCATTTACTGAAAGACACCCTCTCTGCAGACCCACCACACAGAAATGCACAGATCAGATTCTCTCAGAGATATCATCTACAGTATCTCACTGAATACCTTTCGTCAAAAACGGGGTAAGACACAGGACTATCTTGGAGCAAGTTCAAGCAAACTCGCTGCTGTCATCTAGGTGAAGTATGCTACACTACTTGAACTTAAATGCTACCTCGCCTAGGCAATCTTGCAAGCATTAAAAACAACAAAATACAAGACCCAGAAAACGCTTAGACGCTAGGACAGTTGACAATACCCATGCAAAGCTATTCAAGCATCGTTTGGCACAGGTGACATCCATGGTGTGTATGAGTGGTTCAGCGTAGCCATGAACAAGACAGCAGCTCTTAAAACCATAACAGGTGAGACCATAAAAGACAAAGACAAGCAGATGAAAAGATCGGTAGAGCATTACCCTGAACTCAGTTTCATAAGAAACACCAGCTTGAACAGAGTGCTAGCTTCTGTGGGACACCTGCCAGTGATGGAGGAACTAGACACACTGCCAACTACTAAAGAACTGCGTAAGGCTAATAATTGTCTTTCCACGGGCAAAGCACCAAGATTGGATGACATTCCACCAGAGGCCATCATGTGTGGAAAGTGCATCTTGTTACTAGAGGTATACAAACTACTGTGACAGTGCCGGAAAGGAGTAATAGTGATACAGGACACGAGAGAATGGAATACTGTCACTCTGTGCCAGAGATATACTAAGTTTTGACAGAAACTCTGGTATAAGCTTGAAAATGTTGAATATATATAAATATATATATATATATATATATATATATATATATATATATATATAATAATAATAATATTAGGGACAAAATCCAAAATTACAGGTAAAAACTCAATTAAAATCAATTTATAAAAAATTAAAATTAAATTGAGCTTTATAGATAAAATATATATAAAATATATAGTTTTAGGGAAAATAACCAAGTTTCAAGAACTCATCGATGAAAATCCACTATCACATATAGAAAAATTAATAATTAAAAGCACAATAAATGAGTATAATATAAAGTAAAATAAATATCATAAGATAAATATAATATAATAATAATAATAATAATAATAATAATAATAATATTATATTTATCTTATGATATTTACTTTACTTTATATTATACTCATTTATTGTGCTTTTAATTATTAATTTTTCTATATGTGATAGTGGATTTTCATCGATAAGTTCTTGAAACTTGGTTATTTTCCCTAAAGCTATATATTTTATATATATATATATATATATATTCTTTTATTCTTTTACTTGTTTCAGTCATTTGACTGCGGCCATGCTGGAACACCGCCTTTAGTCGAATCAAATCGACCCCAGGACTTATTCTTTGTAAGCCTAGTACTTATTCTATCGGTCTCTTTTTGCCGAACCGCTAAGTTACGGGGTCCTAAACACACCAGCATCGGTTGTCAAGCGATGTTGGGGGGACAAACACAGATACACAACATATACACACATACATATCAGCGTGTATTACAGAACTTGAAGCAAATTTACAGTTAAATTAGCTTTTTATAACTTTCATTGTCGAACTGTAGGCAGAGTGAAAACATTTTCAGCTGTCTTCGTATGCAACATGGGTGTGCGTGTGTGTGTGCATGTGTGTGTGTGAGTGTCTGTGCGTGTGCGTCTGAGCGTATGTGTATGTGCGCGCGTGTGTATGTACGTATGTATGTCCGTATCTATATATACATATACACACACAGAGAATGAAGCATGAAGCACGCACTTACATACATAGACATGCATATATGATATATATGTGTAAAAATGTGTGTGTATACACACACACACACACACACACACATATATATATATATATATATATATATATATATATATATATATATATATATATATATACACTTATAATGTGCGTAGATATCCATATAAATATATGATATGCATATATGACGCACGTATACATATGCATGTCCCCACCTATACACAAACATACATAACAGTATGGCTGGATGCGTGTTTAAGTGTGAGTGCGTACGTGTCTATACGTACATATGCATGTGACATACATGCATAATACATACATACATACATACATACATACATACATACATACATATCAGTGTGTATGTGTTTATATATATATATACACATATGTCTAACGTATAGACATGATAGAAGACAGGATTGTAGACTTTTTACGTAACAAGTGTTTTCACAGAAATAGCGCTATCAGCAGAAAATATTTAGTATTTCCAGCAAACGTACTGGCATTCTTCCACTATAGAATTAGATGAGATCTGATAGCTTATGGTGGATATATTAATCACTAATTTTCATTAATCGTCTGCTCGTATATCAATCTTTGACTTTTATATATTATATGTCAACAGTAGACTGTATTGAAGCAGCTCTGCTGCACTTTATCTCCAGACAAAAGTGTGAACGCGTAAAGAACATTATAGGAGGAAGTGTAAATTCCTCTGAAAGAGAAAAAGTGTTGCCATAGCGACCAAACTATGAAATATCTACGAATGCTGGCTGAGACAACAGTATTGATTTTTGGTCTCCTGCCCCAGCCTCATCTCACTACACCTTCCTCAGACACCGTCTTTTAAATATTGATCATGCCATGCACATACGCCTGTTCTACCTTCCTCTTCCTGTAACACTTTCTGCTTTTATCATTTGCCTTTACGCTATTCACTCGTTCCTCAACTCGCTCACATCTACATAGTCTCAACATCTCTATTATTTCTTTAGTTTTGTCTCGACGCTCTCCTTTACGTTCATGCTTCCCCATTCTTTTACTCTTATTCATTCTTTTTCTCATTTTCCCATCTGACGCGCCCCCCCCCTCTATTTTTCTCTTTTAATCGCTCTCTGCTCTGCATATACTTTTTCACCGTAAGTAGGAAGAGACGAGGTTTTTTTTTTTGTATCTGATAGGTTTTTACTGTTACTGTTCAGACTATTATTTCTTCACCTCTACTTCCTCTCATTTTAACATTTTCAACACTAAAGTATTCTAATTTGATTCCTTTTTCCAAGACTTTATTCACACAATTCCTTCCTTGCGAATCTTTTCCCTCTATTCCAGAAATCGTTAAGTTGCAAATGATTAACAACAAACCAAAAACCGATTCTTGAACAGAATTGGTTTCGCAACCAGTTGTTGTCTGAAACATAAAAATAGTTGTTGCAGCTACGGCTTCATCTCAGTGAAGCCATTTCCACACAATCTTCCTAATATAAGATTTTATTCTGATAAACACACAACAAAAGTGTTTAAATTTCTTCCTGAAGTTCACAAATAACAACGTATTTTTTCCGTTAAAGCCACCATCTATTTGGAGATAACTCAACAGTCAAGGTACATAAACCATAGCATGATCGGAATACAACGACAAATATATTGATAATGCTAACTGTTGTACGAAACTAAATATATCTTATCAAGTAAGCAATTGGTTTTGTCATGAAGACATGGTTTCTGAAGTTTACTGGGCGGCACACTGGATATAGTGAACTTCATGATTCTAAAAATTGCATATGTGAACTGGAGTCGATTGGTTACGCAAATCAGTTAACTATGTATTTATTGTTAAAGGAACGGTAACTGTTATAAGTCAATTTATGAACAAATGTTTTAATATTGTGTAAATTGCACTAAGCGAGAAGTCCTAAAAAATTCGTTACCCACACCTAGAGAAGAATGAATCAAAACTGAGAGGTATTTATGTTGCTAATCACTAATTAGCAGCTGATGAAGCACCGAGGAATGTCTTTGTTGAAAACACTAGAGAAGAGTTAGTTTCTATGGAGAATATTTAAGGGAAGTCAGTCTAGTCGAGCCCATCTCCCTTTAAAGCATACGTCACTATTTAACACTCGACGAAGTATTCGGTAAATAATAGAATAATAGGATAATAGTAGAATAGGACAAAAAGAAAAATATTGTGGAGAATATGATGAAGAGGGAGTGAGTACAATGTGGGAGAGACTGCGAAATTAATTATAGAGAAGATTGATAGGTAATGGCTGAAATTAAAGAAAAGTCTGAGATTGATGTGAAATAAAAAAAAATGATTTAGGGCGAGTTGGTAATTTGTGAAGAAGATAGAGGTAGTAAATGAGCTGATATTGGTTTAAAATTATTGCACAAAGCCAGCAAGTTTGAGGGAGGGTCAAGTCCATTACATCGGCCCCAGTACTCAAACTGGTACTTATTTTATCGACTCCGAAAAGATGAAAGGCAAAGTCAACCTCGGCGGCATTTGAACTCAGAACGGAAAGACGGACGAAATGCCACTGAGCATTTTCCCCGGCTGAGCATTTTTCCCAGCTCGCTGTCTTGGGTTTCAAATTTTAGCAGGAGGTAAGTCGATACATCAACCCAAATGCTCATCTGGTAATTATTTTATCGACCCAAAAAGGATGAAAGGCAAAAGTCGATCTCAGAGTGGAATTTGAACTAAGGACGTAAAGACGTACGAAATGCCGCTAAGCATCTTACTTGGTGTGCTAACGATTCTGCCAACTGGCCGCCATTTTGAAATGAACTAATATTGAAAATAGGTAACAGAATGATTTAGACTTTATGTAAAGTTATGTTTGTAACTTGCAAGTGAGTGATAGAAGTTCATTTAAATGCAGTAGAAAAGTTAGGTTAGCGCCATACTGAAGGAATATATCACATTTGTACATACAACCAGAAACCAAGACAAGTCAGTGGACTTGCAATTACCGCGAGAGGTAATCCCACGCCGATCGGTATCGTGAATCGCTAGACTGACTTTTAACATGCTCAAAGATTTCCCAACTCCTTTAGTCTTCTGTATAGTTACACGACATTGCTTTAGACATTCTCACACCATCCAATGATGCCATCATTGGAATGATTTATTTGATGCAAGTTTACAATACTTCATCCCGGTCTAATGACTACGCCATATCGTTACCATTTTTTAGCTCCCAATAAGCCTTCATTAAGCATACATGTGCCCTAAAACATTCCAACTGACAATCTCTATTTAATTTCAGGCATAATGTATCTAAGACAGTTTCCAACGTATAACTTTATAAAATAGCTTTGATTCCTCGATGGCTCCTAAATGAGTTAGTAACTCGTAGTGGATCCGTTGAAAAATGAAAATATATTAGTTTGGTACTGAAGTAATCTGTTATTGTAAAATATGTGTGAAGTTTGTTGTAGCTGAAGAACTGATTACTGTTACATAACTGTAAATTGTGAGGTGAAGTGACTCAGTTGTTCATGAAGGCGGCGAGCTGGCAGAAACGTTAGCACAACGGGCGAAATGCTTAGCGGTATTTCGTCTGCCGTTACGTTCTGAGTTCAAATTCCGCCGAGGTCGACTTTGCCTTTCATCTTTTCGGGGTCGATAAATTAAGTACCAGTTACGCACTGGGGTCGATGTAATCATCTTAACCTCTTTGTTTGTCCCCTCTAAGTTTAGCCCCTTGTGGGCAATAAAGAAATTGAAGTGACTCAGTAGTTATTATTGCAAACCTCTCCCTTACCAAGTCTTTAAATAGGAAAAAGATGGTCTTTTTTAAATACATTTGTATTTGCAGAGACCGAATCATCATAGCGATTCTGATAGGATTTGGATGAACCGTTTACTCAAACGACAGCGGAAACAAAGCATTACTTTCATGAATCAGCAAGTTTTCAAAACAACTATCTGCATTTTGTAAAGTAAATGAAGCTAATTTTATTATTAACAGCCTTTGACGTCAGCACTATTAATGTGGCAGGTGAAATACATAAAAACGAAAATTTTAATTAAAACTAAGATAATTCAGGAAATGTAACTAATTTTGATGAAGGAGTTTCTGTGGAAGGTCAAAGTTCCGGAGGAAAATTGGTAAAATTCTTTCCCCACGCAATTATTTTAGAATTAGCATTTTCGACTGAATACAATTAAAGTTGAAATGTTTTTGCTTTTTTTAAAAACTGCTTTAAAATTTATTTAAAGTTATTTCTTTATTTCTATCTCGCTTTGTCACCTCTTATTCATTCACCTACTACTCACTCACTCACTCACTGTCTCACTTACTCACTCACTCACTCACTCACTCGCTCACTCACTCACTCTCAACCTTCACGTACTAAACAAGTTTAAACATTGCTTAGCAACTCCAAAGCATGAACACATAAACTGAAGATTTCTAACATACCACAATGTACTGTAACTAACAACTACTAGGCACAGCCATAACAGCAGCAGTAGCAGCAGCAATAACAACAACAAATATTGCCACATACACGCGCGCGCGCACACACATACTACTAGGCACCATAAAAACAAAATCCATGTGATTGGCGAAGACTCGTTCCACAGATGCACTGTCGCTTCACTCTGCATAGTTTTCCGCTACTACAACAGCCACTGTTTATCAAAGTTAATTACTTGTACACCGCCTCCACCGAAGCTCACGGGGAATATTTTTTTTTTATATTTCTCTTTTTAGTTCTTCATGCGCAGTTAACACTGGTCGATATAGTTAGTTTTGTATTTAACAGTTTTTCTTTGAAATGAACACAAATGTTTACAAATGCATGCATGAATGTATATGAAGTGAATGAGGTTCATTGAATAGCTGAAATTTCAATGCTTAGCAATGTTTGTCGGTTTTCCAAATTTTTTTTTTGGAACTAACCCCCCACCAAAAAAAAAAAAAATAGAAAATTAAAACCGAGATGGAAGGGGGAGAAAAAAACTCCAGAACCTATAATAGTAAATTTTAATCTCACAAAATAAAACTACGAAATCTAGTTTTCAAAGGATTTCGTGAAAAAATTCTTAAATGTGTAGTTTATTTTATCTTTTGCTAAATCTTTGATATCTTTGTGGAAACTGACTCATCGTTGAACATTCAGATTGTCTCATTCTCTTTTATATCTAAAAACATCTATGAAAAAATAACGAAAAAGGAGCACAATTTGAAGGTACATGGTTTTACTTTTGGTTTCGTTTGGTTTTAATTCCTTCCGAATCACAGTTTCCAGAGATTAGAGAACAAAGAAAATCTTATATTCCTGATGGAGTTTATTTTTTGAGAATTTCTTATTTAAAACTATCAGATTCAAATAAATGAAGCGTTTTACTTTATTAGTTTTCTATAAACTATATTTACTTCTAGATTTTTTTGTAGTATTAATGTATTTTAGAAAAATCATCCCATTTAGAACATTATCTATTGACTGTAAAGAATGCACACTCAGTCAAGAATTCTTCAACAATCAAACTATTTTGTTATATGTTTTTAAAACACATCATATACTGTATATAGCATTATATATATATATATATATATATATATATATATATATATATATATATATATATATATATATATATAGATGGGTGTATGTATATGTGTACGGATGCATATATATATATATATATATATATATATATATATATATATATAATTTTATATAAAGGGCATTAACTGTGTAGTAATGCCTCACGCTTCGAGGGACTAATTATTTATATTTATGAAAAAATGATGAATTTTTTTCATTACGAAATTTTTTTCATTATTTTTTTCATTATGAGTTTTTTTTCACGCTGACTACTTGATAAATTCTTATAAAGAATTTATCCTATATTATATTATATATATATATATATATATATATATATATATGGGTGTAGGTATATGTGTACGGATACATACATACATACATATATATATATATATATATATATATATATATATATATATATATATATATATATATATATATATATATATATATATATGTATATATATATAAATGTATATATATAGCCCGGCTCTGGAAAATGAAGATAAAGATAATGCCAATTATTGTTGGGTCCTTGGGAACAGTATCAGAAGGCATCAAGAGGAATATAAAGGAAACTAGACTACTCGTGACCCCTTAGGTCACCAGGAAACTCCGAGTTTCACAGCAACGGTGTTTTGTTCCGTGAGTTTTTTCTTTTCCAGTTTATTTCGCATACTTTCAACGAATGTGATATCGAAATCACGCATAAACGGCACCTTTCCCTCCACAAAAGGAAAGATTTGGCCGCTATTTCTTGCACGCCCTGATACCACGTAACAGGTATTTCAGGTCCTTTATCGCAAATAGCTGTTACGTGGTAGCAGGACGTGCTAGAAATAGCAGCCAAATCTTTGGAGATGAGATACGTTGAATGCACTCGAAAAAAATACCTATGGAAAAAAAAAACTATTTCAGACCGAGGTTACGAATGAGTCTTTTACGAAATATTTACCCTATTTTTAAAGTCATAAACACTGTAGAATATATTTTAAATATAC
The DNA here is from genome assembly GCF_046866305.1 of Octopus bimaculoides. Lineage (NCBI taxonomy): Eukaryota > Metazoa > Mollusca > Cephalopoda > Octopoda > Octopodidae > Octopus > Octopus bimaculoides. The sequence continues at coordinate 60,664,760 of NC_142936.1, read as the reverse complement.
AAAAAGAAAAAAAAATGTTTGCAATGGTATTCACTTAAAAATAATTTTAAAAAAACATTAAAATATTTTCTGTTTAAAGAAAGCTAAAATATAAATACTTACTGTGAAAACAAGTTACATATTTGAAATCACAGTCAAAAATATTTCTAAATGACAAAAATATTGTGTTTAATAAAAGCGAAAATAGAAACGTTTACTGTAAAAAAAAATCAAATCGTATTTTTTCGTTGTCAAATCACTGTCTAATCGAAAGGTTAGAGTTTCTTCCCTTTCAGGACGAAGTTATATTTGGAACATTTTACCATTATGCACAGTTTTAGGTATTTATACCTCCAAACCCCGAATATCTCAATGACTACTGCTCCGATTTACGCGAAACTTGTTTCATTCCATTCGTATTAACATTTTAGGGCTAATTTAATTCATAGAGTTATTAATATTTCTAAGTCTCTCTAAAGGAGACTACGGCAGCGGCAGCTTCCGTCCTAATTTTGGGACTGCCATGTTGGCTTGGCGATCACTATTAATTCATAGTGTTTTCCCATTATGCGTCAGTATGGCTGGGTAAACGCACGTAAGCAAGCAAGATTCAAACTGAGTTTTAATGTATTATAGATTGGAATAGAGTGCCCAGTAGAACTGCTACAAAAGATTTACCTCCTTGGCACGGCCAGAATAATCAGGAAAGTATTAGATAGCTGAAAAGAACGGAGAGGATGGTATCGTTGGCTGCAGGTAGTAAGCACGCTACGCAGCATGCAAGACTCCAGGAGCTCCAACAAAACCTGTGATAAAGAGATAATAATAATAATAATAATAATAATAATAATAATAATAATAATAATAATAATAATAATCATAATAATAATAATAATAACGATAATAATAATAATAGTATTAATAATAATAATAATAATAATAATAATAATAATAATAATAATAATAATAATAATAATAATCATAATAATCATAATAATAATAATAATAACGATAATAATCATAATAGTATTAATAATAATAATAATAATAATAATAATAATAATAATCATAATAATCATAATAATCATAATAATAATCATAATAATAATCATAATAACCATAATAATAATAATAACGATAATAATAATAATAGTATTAATAATAATAATAATAATAATAATGATAATAATAATAATAATAATGACAATGATGATTATGATGAGGATAATTATCTTGATGATAATGGTTTCATATTTTGGCCCAAAGCCAGCAATTTTGGGAAAGAGGTAAATCCATTACATCGACACCTGTGCTTGATTCCCGTAAGGATGAAAGACGAAGTCGACTTCGGAAGAATTTGAACACAGAACGTAAAGGCAGATGAAATGATGCAAAACATTTTACCCAGCGTGTTAACGATTCTATCAGCTCGCCGCCTTTATGGTATTGATGATGATGACAATAATAATAATAATGATGATGATAATGATGTTAATGATGATTCTTTTATAACCGCAAGGGCTAAAAAGAAGTAAAGAAAGTCGGTCCAAAAGGGTACAATGATGGGGAGGGTTTATGTGTAAAAACGAATAACAATATATGAAAACAAATAAAGAAAATCCAACAAACACCAAATTCACCAGCAGCGGGGTGGGAACACAAACTGAGAGTCTGTTCGATGAATATCCCGGAAAACCTGAATTACTTTAACCACAAGGGCAGTTGCCCTCATTCAATTGTTACCCTTCTATTTACAACTGCATGTTCACACCAGGCCCGATCGTACGTAACCATCTTCGCAACTCTTACCCACCTTTCAAGGAATTTACTAGCGGGTGGGGCAGCACTTCCCCCAAAAAACAGAAGTGTTGAAGGCTAACTCTATAAGCAATAAAGTACTGGACCTCTCATCCGGCTTTCCGAAATCCGGAATTTCCAGAAATTCGGTAATACTGTGCGATATTGTGCAATATACTACACCTATATTGAGTAAAAGGAACCTGTTTTTAAAGATGGTTAATTTCGTATGGCAGTAAAATTAGCCTTGTTCTTTATTTTTTAAGTGGATTAATACAGATTAAACATATTCTGCTTTAGAATTGTATTAATTTGTACTTGTATCTGTTAAATAAAATCATGTTCTTTACTTTCCTTGATACTATAAACATTATATAGTATACATAGTACAGTATAATACATTTTAATAAATATCAAACAGGCCCTGTTTTAGAAGTGTATTAATTCGAATGTGTTAAATACAATTTAGCTCTTTAGTTTTTATTGTTTATTTTATATTTTAAGTACTTATTTAGATTGTCTTCAGAAAACCGGGATACCTCCGATCTTAAGCCTGCTGGATAATTGATCTAGTAGTGTATCTGTCAAATTCATCATTGCCACATACAAGTGACTCTTCTATCCCTCACTCCGTTACAAAACTGATTAATAATGCAAATAATACAACATATTCAGCCTAAAGTGAATGAAAGAGGAATGTGTGCTATGAATATAGTCATCCAAAAAGTACCATAAAAGGCAAATGAGAAACTCGGTATCATTTGAAACAAAGTAACTGGTATACTTCATCCGTCGCCCAGTTCAACAGCACTACTTAGTCATTGAGTGCCTTTACTGGAGTCCACTCTGGTGCAATAATTCGGGCCAATCATTCTCCTGAGTCTTAGAGTTTCTAAAACCGGCCAGAGGTATTGACCTATTCTCCTCTAAGTCGTGTAAATAAATAAATAAATAAATAATAATAATGGTAATAATAATAATAATGATAATAATAATAATAATAATAATAATAATAATAAAATAAATAAGTAAATAAATAAAGATGATGATGAAGGTTAAAAAGAAAAAAATATCAAGTTCACCGTCTGTAAGAAATATTTACTAAAATTGGCAGGAGAGTTATAAGTTCTGCGGTGAACAATAGTATATCGTTCCTGAGGTCTAAACGATGATTGATTTATGCCCAAACCTATTTTATCAAGACACAAACAAACAGTTGGGAGTTTTGGAAATCTTCCAGAACACCATAGCAGTGTCGATTGTATGTAAAATTATGAGTGTATGCGCATGTACGAATGTGTTCACGTCTGTATTTATTACATTCTAAGTGTTACAGTGTGCCCTTGACAGCAACAGTTCGCTGTAGTTTTCTTATTTTCTTTTTCAGAATAATAAAATCAAATACAAATATGCATCTTACCGCTTTTCCTAGATTTTAAATTGTTGTATTTGTTATTGTAGCACTTACTGCAGCAATTATTACTGACATATGTATGGTAGTGCTTCATCTTTTGTGTCTTATTATTTTGGACTTAATTCATATTGTGTGGTGACCAAGGAGGGTTTATAATAAAATTCATGAAATGGTTCGATTTTTCTTGGTTATAGTCATGAAACAACATAGCGTCTTCCATTTTCCTCCCCACATTCTGAAGTCGGTCGAAGAGATCAGTCATTAACGAATAATTCTGACCAAGATTGATGGCCTACTTGAATCAATTTATCATCGACGTGACTGTATACATTCTGTATTTATTTTCATATAGGCCTCGGATTTTTATAGAGAATATATACATAATACAACGATGCCCCAGCATGGCCACAGCCTTAGGGCTGAAACTTATTACAAAAATAAAAGAATATGCACGCGCACACACACACACACACACACACACACATACATATTTTCATTCCTACATACAAACGTGTACACATACACACATGCCTGCATACATACATACATACATACATACATACAAACATACATACACACGTGCGTGCCCATTTATGTATGATTGTATGTATGTTTCGACATGTATATAAATATATGTATTATATACATATATGCATATATACATATACATATGTGCATATACATGTATATATGTATATATATATATATATATATATATATATATATATATGCCTATATATATGATATATGTATGTATAGTAGTGCTTCTTCTTTTGTCTTATTCTTTGTATATATATATATATATATATATATATATATATATATATATGTATGTAAGCACACCAATTTCATACACACACACACACACACATGGTAATATATACGATTTGTATCGCATGTTCTGATGCACCACAGTTCCGATGGTCCACTCCGACACCTGAAGTTCTTTGGTGAGAGCTCTCATTGATTTTTCGAGATTATCATTAGTAAGGTCTTAAACCCGTTCAATTAATTGCGACGTCCTTATAGTGTTTGAAAATTTAGAATGCTTTTTCTCTTCTCTCTTTGATACAGTTGAAATATTCTAGCCAGCGACTTTCAATTCCATCCGAACTTTGTGATAGCAATTTTTAAATCACTGTATTCCGTCCATATGGCAACAATGAATGCATGTCTTTTTATTTCCGCCTGTGGGTGATCTGAAAGGAATAAAGACCTTTTAATCGGATGAAGCATCATATATAATGCTTTGAGGAAATGCCAGAGTAGTGAGGAGTGAGGATGGGAGTGAACACAACATGGATAGTGAGAAGAATAAGTAGAAGAATAAGTAGAAAACGCGTAACACCAAAGGAAATACCATCATTCTTCGTTCGCATTTCTGTATTACTGAGCTTATCTTTTAAATCTTTCAGCTAATAAAATACTAAAGAACCAGTAACTCTCTAGGGCCAGTGTAATTGAATAGCCTGCCTACTAAACTACGGCTCAAATAAAACCCTACTGTTTTAAAGGAGGAAGAGCATTAAATAATGTTATTATAGATACATTGTCTGAAAATAAGACGGGATGGTCACTAATGGAACGTTTTTTTTATATGCCTGCCCAATCAGTGATGATCTTGTGCGAAACAGCAAGATTTAATCTAATCTCAAAATATAAAATTAGTTTTATGGATAACTTCACAGGCAATATCTATCGCCTCAATGTCAACTGCAGTACTATTAAAATAAATTGAAATTGCAGGTTTTGGCTCCCAAAATTATGTATTAGCGCCCACTTTACTATCTTTACAGCGCTGTTTGAAGGTATAGTGTTATTTGTTGATTGTTTATTCAGATAAATATTAATATTAGTCTCAGAAAACCTGAGATAGCTATAAGAAGCGGTATAATATCGATTAGAGCTATTAATCCTTTATAAGACAACGTTCTCAAGTGTCTCTTTATCACTCGCCCAAGTTCCAATGATGTGCATCAAATGTAATTCTGACGAAGATTTCGTTTATCATTGGAAATGTGTTATTTTGTGATTGAATCAGACATGTAAACGCGAGATGTGTCAACATGAGAAGATAAGCCGTTATTAAATGTTTATCGAGAAAAACAGAACTCGGTTGAAGAGCAAAATGGTGCGGAATGCAAATGGGCAAACAGCATACAATCAGTTCATCATAAAGTAGCGTTTCTAATGCGAATCTGTTGATAGCTCTTTCATTTATAGAAATGAAGCCACATTGCCAGAAGTTCACTGCGGGGAATTTTGGGCAAGTATCTTCTACTATAGCCCCAGACAGAAACTGAAAGAAGCTCGTTGAACGCGCGCGCACACGCATACACGCACACACGCACACACGCACACACGCACACACGCACACACACACACACACACACATACGCACGCACGCACGCACGCACGCATGCACACACACACACACACACACACACACGCGCACAAATATCTATATATGTGTGTCCTTGTTTTGTTCCTCACCGCTGCTTGGTAACCGGTGCTGGCTTGTTTTTGTCCCTCTAACTTAGCGGTTCGGTAAAGATAACCGATAGAATAAGTATCAAGTTTAAAAATGAATACTAGGGTCCGATTTTTTTACTGTAACTTCAAGTTGACCAATACTTTGTGAATGGAATTTGGCAGACAAAAACTGCAAAAGCCCCCATTTAGTGTGTTTGATACAATACAATACAATATAATATAATGTAATATAACATATAATATAATATATATATATGTATGTATATGTGTATATATGTGTATGTGTGTGTGTGTATGTGTGTATGTGTGTGTGTGTGTGTGTGCGTTTGTGTGCATGTGAGTGTATGCGCGCGTGTGCATACGGACATTAACATTCATGTATGAACATGAAAGAAGTTGAACATTCTCAAAGTGTAACTTCAAGTTACCCCTTTCCGGCCTTCGGGCGATTATGAAACTATAACCCAAAGGAAGAGTTTAAAAGTGGAGATATTTGAATAGCTAGACAAATTCTGATTGGATAATATCAAAAGGTGCTTGTTAACTGAAACAGTTGAGTACAAAATAAAGCGATAGAGGGAAGAGAAGGAAAGAAAAGAGAGAGAGAGAGAGAGAGAGAAAGGAAGAGAAAAGGAAAGAACTGATGTAAGCATGTAAGTTTTAAAATATGTATATGTACATATAAACGAATATACAAAAGGGGTGCTGAAAAGTTCTTGACTTTGAAGGTGTCGCGAAAGGCCTGGTTCGAGACCCAACCTTCCGAGTTCTTTTACAGGGCTTAGAAAAACTGAAGGGCAGTAGCAAAAAGTGTGTGAATCTGAGAGGGGATTATGTTGAATAAAATCATAATTAACTGATCCTCCTGTATTTTCTTTTACCCCAAGCCAGGAACTTTCCAGCACCCCCTCGTAAGTTGAAAATTGTTGTAAAATAGAAAAGATGCGTGCAAGTATGACATATACATGCAAACACATGCAGGTACACAGAAACATGCAGACACTCAGACTGATACGCACGCGCACGCACAAACACACATATAACACGAATGTATCTGTATAACAGTGATTGTTTTTATATGTGCATTAGCTAGCGGTTCGATATCTACAGATCAATAAAATAAGTATCACATTCAAAGAAGCAATGGGGTCGGTATGTTCAACGAAACCGTTGAAGGTAGTGCCCCAGCCTGGTCGCAATACAATGAGAGAAAAGAGTAAAAAATAAAGGAATATAGATTTTGGTTGCATTGTAGAACAATAATATGGAGAATGACAACTAAAATATTAATTTTCAATCATCAAAATTCATTGGTTCATATTCTTATTGATCTTTTAATTACCCTATATCACTATATAAACCATAATATTTTAATAGTACATTGCTCATTCTTATTCACGATATTTAACTTCATGGGCGCAGATATATGTTGAAAGATAGTGACAGGTATAATTAAGAATGGGTACAGTTACGATTGTGTGTTTAAGAATGGCTGTTGTCAGGTGTTCGAGTGCCAAATGTGGCCCGCGTATACTAAACCTCTTTATTTCTACATGACCATTAGATATTAACAATAAAATTGCTTTGATGTGCAACGTCAAAAGTTTATGATAATATCATAAAATGATAAAGTATAATATTTAAGCATAGAAAGTGTAGGTTATATACTGAAGGGTAAACTTTTTCATGCTTCCGTTTCTACTAACTAAAAATTCTCATGTATTTGCGTTTATTTCATGTTTATTTACGAAAATATATTTTCCATTTTTAATATTTAATATTTTGTCTGTATTAATCCAATAAATATTCGCACCCCAACTTCATTTCATATTCTTGCATTTTGGGGGCCACTCATGGCCTCGTCTGGAAACTTGTCTCATGAAACCTGCCTGTCTTATTTAACACATGAAACCAGTCTTATTTTATACATGAAACCAGTTATGTTCATGCGTTTAATAGTCTTAATAGATCATGGTTGATACTTTGAGGAGAGTTATGCCCATTTTAAGGAAAAGTTTGAGAACCATATGTGGTTACCAAAACTGAAAAAGGTTTGAGAACGGAACTAAATTGCATGAAGTACTTTCTCCGGTGTTGTACCGTGTCTGTCATCCACCGATCTAACTTTTAATAATATTAAATGTAGAAATAACATTGACAACCTGTTTATCAACATGCTTTACGACTATTTGTGGACACACGCTTCATTTGAAATATTTTTTGTTTCTACAAATAAATCTTTAACTATGAATGACCAGTCTGTTATAAATTAGTAATGCTATAATTAAAATAAGTTTCAATACGAGAGCATTCATTGGAAGTAATTAACAAAAAATTGGCATGCGATGACCATTAGCTTGTTGAGAACATTGTTTTGCGAAGCTTGTCTTTAGCACACTAGAAATATAAACTTCATTAGCAACGCTAGAAATCAAATTTTCTAGCTATTAATTTGGGATGTTTCTAGAAATATTGACTTCAAATTTTAGTACAAGGCCAGCAAATTTTGTGGCTGGGTGTAAGTCGATTACATCGACCCTAAAGTTCAACTGATACTTATTATCGACCTCGAAAGGATGAAAGGCAAAGACGACCTCGGCGGAATTTGAACTTAGAACGTAAAGACGGATGAAATGCCGTTAAGCATTTTGCCCGGTGTCTTATGTTTCTAGAAATATAACTGCGGAATAACACAGTATATGCAAATAAATCATCCTTTTGCACAGTTGCTTCCTCTCTTTCAGTGAAACAAATATTCACAAGATTCTTTAGGCAGTTTGAAATTATCGGATTATATTTGCTGAATCTGACATATTGTTCGTTTGATTCAAAGTCTCTAACTACAAGAAGACAGCTACAAAATAGTTACAGAATTCTATTGATCCGAGAAAGATACAGATATTTCTTGTGTAAAACCACTCAGACGAAAAATAATACTTCAGTTGATGCCAGCTCGTCGACAAATATCCGTTCAGAAATATTCTTCTAACTTGTTCTGCCCCTTGCTTATTGCAGAAGAAATCTGAATATATAACATAAAATATTTACACACACACACACACACACACACACGCACACACACACACACACACACACACACACACACACACATACACACACACACACACACACACACATACGCACACACACACACATACACATTCACACATATTTATGTATGTTTTTATACATGCACGCAGGTACTTACAGTAATAAAATGCACCTAAGTGTGGTTGTAAGTGTAAAAAGAGATCTGCTGCCAAGAAAACGGCAGAGACCCGCCCGAAGAAGAAAAATCGATGATCCTTTCTTCATATATCAAGAAACATACTCTCTGATCATCAAGTTGGCATTAATTCAAACAGGTACACACTCTCCGTCTATATTTAAATCATCTCAGAATTGCATTAGTAATCTGTTTCAAGTAAAACCAGACACTTTTCAAACTCTTCTCTATAGCGATAGAAATTACCGAAATACATGCAATAGTTACAGAGATTGGCAGTACGGTAGTTCTCAAAAGGTTGTGGGGCTTCGTTTTGTAGTTTCGGTTTCCGAAATTAAGAGTAACTTGATACTTTATCTGCTGTGAAGAGTTTGTCTAAACTTTACCAAAAGTTGTTTTATTTAGACATACAAGAAATATTGTGTAACAGTTCAATAAGGTAACGTGCATGATATATTGGACTATGTGTGACCACCAATAAAAGAAGTTGTATAAATGAAATTCTATCGAATTTTACAATAGTTTTCCATCGGATACAAGTTACCTTTTACTTTCATTGTATTATGAAATGTCCGAGTTGATATAATGTCTGATTACCAACTTAAAGGTCTTCGGTTCAAACTCATGCGGTAATTTTGATGTATATTTGTATGGAACACTTCTACACGCCTTACTGTCGAGAATAGGAGTGGGGATTCTACACAGAAGGGTTAACTCTAAATTCTAAAGATAAAGAGGGTGAGGTTTTATCTTTTATCAACTTTATCTTAAAACACTATAGCTAATTAACAATCCATAAATGTAGCCCAAAGCTTCAAATATTTAATTGAGATGCTTAATTTTAAGTTTAAGATGTTTAATTTCATCCTTTCAGCGACTCGGATATAAATATTTGTTTACTTTCCCGAACACCAACTCACCTGAGGTTAAATCTTTTGGTAATTTCTGTTGAGAGATGTTTAACAACCTCAATTACTTGTCAGTTTCACAAAAAATAAAAAAAGAAACACTGTTTGTTTAACTGTTGCCAATATGAAAAATCACTAAGATGCAGAGAGAAACAGTACATGCCATAGCCTGGATGACTCTCCTCTCCTTGTTTACGGGTCTAAATTCAGAAAAGCAGTTTGTAGTTACGGTAGCGTAATCAAAGAGAGAATGCATATAGGTCTGCATCAATTATTGTAAATAACTTAGAATACATTTTTGTTAACACTTGTGTTTTTATTGTGAATTTATTGTTTTAGTGTGTTTTATTGTGTAATGTGCATCATTTTGAAAGATAAAATCATGTTTATGTTTCGAGTTGTTGTTGTTTGACTCCAGATCAGCCCTCACATATCAAACTTATAATCAAAGACATGACCATCATACCTTCAACCATTACCATCATACCTTTTAGTATATCTAAGACTACACTGGACAGTAAGTCATTCTGTTTTTTGGCAGAAGTGGGGGGGGATGTTAGGGTGAGATATGAGAGGATTTGATTGCTATTTCTTGCAATTGAGCGACCATGTAGAGGATTACTCCATAGTTCAGGCTTGCTTCTTTCATTTTAAAGGAAACTGCCTCTCCCTTCTGTCTCTCTTTCTTTGTTTCTTTCTTTCCTTCTTCTTCTTCTCTCTCTCTCCTCCACCCCTCATCTATCCTTCTCATGGCAGACCGGGAAATTACTCAACAATACTCAGATCGTTTAGGCTTCAAAGAAATCAAAATCTCGAAAGAAATTCTATAAATAAACCCAAACACCTTCATTCAGTCTTATAAACGAGGAGAGTTTGAAGAGTGAAAATAAAAAAAGAAAAAAAAAAAGAAAGAAAAAAAAAAGAAAGAGAGAAAAGAAAGAAAGAAAAGAAAAAAGCAAGAAAAGAAAGGAAAAGAAAAAATAAAGAAATCTGTCATAACAAACAAGAAAGCAGTTATAGATTTAGCTGCAACATCAATTTTATGCACCTGACGACTGTCTTTTATATTATCAGACAGCCAGGAAGTACTGCAAAGCATTAATGTTGTATCTTAAGTATCAACAATTTATTCTGACCAAACCTATTATACTTGGATTAGTACTACTTCGTCGTATTGTGATAGTCTTCTTAATAGCAAATCTCCATCAATAATACATCTATTTTGAGACAAAAAGTAAGAATTTGTTATATCAAATTGTCAGATAGGATTTATCAATAAATCTGGTTTAGCTAATTCATAGCTTTTCTAAGATATTGAACTTAATTCTCAGATTTCTAGGCAGTTTATTTAGAAAAAGGAAATATTGAGATTATTTGTTATATTTATCAACAAAGTAAAATAATGTACGAGGTACATTTATATATAAGATACCACCAGAAATGGCATCTTACAATGTTTTGCTATAGATGATCTAGTAAATTAAGTGATAACTTGTAAGAGCTTTAATGAATCGGAGAGAAGTATTAATTAAACTTCCTTCATATGAAACTAGAGTACAATAATTATATACTGATGTCTTAATTAAACTCCTTTCTTACCAAATTATTCTGTAGTCATGTCGAAAAAATTCATCTATCTCTGATCAAAAACGAATAGTAAGGTTGGTCTGGATGAAAAGATTGTATCCATTGTCAAGTATCTTTTCTTGGAAATACGTCTTGTCTGATATGGCTAACTGCTTTGCTGATGCCAAGTGCACAAGCAATGTTTTCTCAAAATTTCTTGTAGGCGAGAGTTCTATCTTGATTGACTTAAGGAAAGTGCGTTTCCAATAGATCGGGTTTTAAGAAGGCCATAAAAGAGAAGAAATCTAATAAATGGAGTAGTTGTTAAAGATTACCTCCGTTAATTTCGAGATATATTAAAAGTAACTGTAACAGGGTTATAGTTTTCGGTGTCAAAAGAATTGTCACTCTTAGAAACGAGACATTCTGTGCCATGTTTCCAATGATCAGGAGGACCCAGCATGTGCGCGTGAGAGATAGAAAGAGAGAGAGAGAGAGGGGGGGAAGGGGAAATAGTGTGAGAGAGATAGAGAGAGAGAAAGAAAAAAAGAAAGAAAGATACAGAGAGAAAGAGGTATTGAAGAGTTTAGGAAGGGTGAGGGCTAGTTCTTGGCGCCTTCATTGTGGGTAATAGAAAGGATATTGTAAAAACTGGTGGCATAGTTGGTTTGACGCAACTGGAGGTGCTTTCCCATTTAATGAATATGTGTCTATGATGGTGAGCCTAGTAGAATGGAGAGGTGAAAATTGGGGTCGCTTTACCTAGTGTGGGCAGTGTGGAGGTGACTCCAAAGCAGACAGCAAATACTGAGGCTTATATAGTTGGATTCCACTATGCTGGTAGATATCTTTTCAGTATAGGACTAAAAGAATCGACTGTAGTTTGAGCTATGCGACACATAGAGGTACAGTTCATTGGTCTAGATCAGTGGTTCTCAACCGGGGTCCATATAAGATTTTGGGGTGTCCAGCAAACAAATTAGTAAACTAGAGATCCTCAATAGTATTTTAAGACCCCCTGAAAAAGTTTTGCTTTAGATGTATGTAATGGTATATATTACAAAAAAAAAAAAAACAGCTAGATTTTTCTGTCCAACATTTTACATAGGTCAACCTACACAAGTGATTGTGTGATAAACAAAATAGAAATTTTGAAATAAGTATCTATGAAACTAGTTTTTAAACACTGAATGGCTATAGGGGTCCACCCGAATAAAATAGGGGTCCATAGATTAAAAAATGGTTGAAAAATCTTGGTCTAGATGCTTTATGGTACCTCATGCTTTGATTTAGAGTTTTGTGTTCAGATCCTGCTCGGTCGACTTTGTCTTCTATCTCTGTGGGCTAGATCAAACAACAGCGAAGATCTGGGATAAGTACATAGTCTACATGCCTTATATCCATATATGTCTACCAAAGCAGCAAGAGAGCGTTTACGTGGTCAATTGACAGGCTAAACATATAGCCAAATCTATCTCAAATCACAATCTGCTGCCTGAATAAAAGTAAGGTAATGTAGTCAGAGATAAACTATGTCTGAAAAGAAATACAGTAGTACCTCGGTTTTCGAACAATTCTGATCGCGAATAAATTGTGCTTTATATATATATAATAGATAGATAGATAGATTGATAAAAAGACAGACACACATACATACATACAGACAGACAGATAGATAGATAGATAGATAGATAGTTATATTTTAAAGCACGATTTATTCATGATCAGAGGCGTTCGTAAACCGAGGTACTACTGTATTAAACAAATATGAGAAAGACAAGAGATAAAGTACGATTTATTCGTGATCAGAATTGTTCGAAAACCGAGATTCTACTGTACACATATACCTCTGGTTAAGTCGTTTTGACTTACGTCATTTCCGAAGATATGTTGGTCTTTCTAAAATATTATTTAAATATTAAATACAGTATTGATTTACGTTGCCTGACAAAACAACAATAACGTTCGTGCTATACTGTACTGTACTGTTAGTTCCGGGTTGCATCGATTGGTTACGTTCATATTCGTCACGAGGAAATAAATAAAAAAGGAATAGAAACATAATCTGTATAGCATATTAAAATTAATGTTAAAATGCCGTGTGCATCATTGATTCCGAGCCTCGTCGTTTTAGGTTGAAAAAAGTGCGAGAGGCATTTTCTCATTTAGATTAACGTCTTGATTTATTTGTGGAAACGGATTCCAATGTACAACATTTTGTAAAAATACTGGAGGGTTGTCAAGATACTATTGCATCTTATAAGCTAATTCTTGAAGGGAAGAAGAAAAAGATAATTCAAGGAACTTTAGACAAGTTCGCACAACAATCTACACCATCAAGACAGGAGTCAGCTGACGATCCCCAAGCATCGACATCTAGTGTTTAATCCCCTCGCCTTCTCCTACACCAACCTCAACGAGTAACACCGATGTCAGCCATCAGGTAGGCAACAGTACAGTATTTAAAATGATTTCTTTCTAATATAAAAGCAGCCTAGGCTTGCCTCACAATTTATCGAATTCGTAGGCTAACATAAAGACAACCTAGGCTGGCCTAGGTTTTAATTATTACATGTATATACATTCAAATAATGGTTATTTCGACTTAAGTCGTTTTTCGACTTAAATCTTGTCCTCTGGAACCAATTAACGACGTAGGCTGAGGTACGATTGTGAATGGGTACAGCTAGAATGCCTTTGGTAGTAAATCTGTTCGACAAGATATGACTTAGGCATCAGCAACAGCAATAAGTAAGGAAACTAAATAATTATCGTAAATTGAACCCTAAACACGTTCATGTCTAGTGTTTCAATTTTTTAACAACTGATCAGAGACGTTCCGCCATCATTAAATTCTTTTCTAATCTAAGAACAGTTATCAGCAGAAAGTAAACCTTTACAAAGTCATTGACTTCTGAATGCGCCTGGTAATCGGCTGCCATAAATTGTCCATTTTAGTGTGTAGGCGGATAAACACGCATTTCCGATATTGATTCTGTAATAGTATCATCATCAACTTGTGTCTGAAAATCTCAGAATAAGTCGAACTTAAAAGCTAAACTAGCTAAAAGTTCTTTTTTTATTTTTATCTTTTGTCAATTTAGACAATCAATGCTGTTATGAAAACTGAACCAAAATAAATATGGCTGTCTATAAAGCAAATTTATTTACAAGATGTTTATCAATAACACTTTTGATATTTGGATTACATTGTCATAAAAGTTTTCTCCGATCAATATTGACTAAACTTTTGCAACGGAATTGTTCTGTAATTCATTTTTCAACTCCAGCCATTAATCACCAAAATTGTTTTATTATATATATATATATATATATATATATATATATATATATATGAATCCACAAACATTTGAATAAATCAAGCATCTTAGTTTTCTTATTATATAAAAGTAGTGTCGTAGCTTCCTTTTATCGTTAGTTTTGTTTCTCTTAGAATAAATTTATATAAGACATTAAAATTTTTTAAATGTTATTAAATTTGCTGCACCACTAATAATAGATAAAAGGAAGACTTAACGATATTAATTCCTTTACTTAAATATTACATACATTTTTATTAGAAATGAAATGTTATTTTATCTCACATTTAGTTATTAAATAATAAGCACTATAAAATTTTATATTGATTTTCAAAATAGCATTTTTGCTAATTGGCTTAACTTTCAGCATATGCGTTTCTGTAAGCAGAAACGGTTATCATAGGGAACAAATATGAATATAATGGAGACAGAGTAGCCTTTGTGGAGATTCCTACATCAGCTTCTGGATTTCTATAAGAGCAGACACTTATTGTTAGTTAAAGTGTAATGGTTTACACTCTGGTACCATTCTGTTCGCAACTTTATTCATCTTTGGAAAATTAAAGCAATAAGTATGATTGCATTGCACATGAAAATATGCAATCAAATATTTTGCCATTAATCCTGAAGCATCTTTACATTGAAAGGCACGCGGCCATAATGGTTACTGTTCGGCTCGCTGTTTAGATCGGAGGGTCATTTTCTGATCTGGGCGCTGCGTTGTGTCTCGAGGCAAAACATTTCATGTTGCTCCACTTTACTAGTCTGTAAATGAGTACCATTCGTGTGGTTGTCAATGGCGTAGCTATCGGGTCCCCCAGACATGTACAGGCTTATACAGCAGACCTATGAAAGTATCGCCTACCTCTCCTCACTATGTTTCTTTATTACAGGCATGTAACCTTAACAAAGAGGGGGCAATACAAGGACAGACAACACAAAACTTAGGGTACATATAACGAATGATGTTTGTGAAATGACAGATTAAATGAAAAGATGGAATGACTTACGAGCCCCACCCCAAGCTCGCAGTTCCATTTTACTGTTCTTTTATACAGTCTCTCATCGTTTTACCATTCGTCCGTTATATATTGAATTAGATCCTCTCTCCCAATCACACTGGGCAGATTCTCAAAACGAACATATATTTGCGTAAAATTAATTAATTCAGGAAATGATCTACACAGTTTTTCTATCTTTTCTCTCTCCAACAACACCGCTTTCTCATCTGGTTCAAACAAATCCGGGTTCAATCTAACTCTAATCAAACCTTTCATTTTCGTTAGCTTCTTTTCCAATTCTAAATTTCTAGTAATACATCAACATTCTTAGATTCCGTCCCAAAGGTCGTCCTATTCTCCTTACTTTTTCTCTTTGCGCGTGTACTTTCTCCAACCAATCGTCAGTTTTCACCCTTCTAATTCTATCTTTTTCACTAATTGTTGCTGTCTCTGGCTTCGTGGTTCGAGTCTCAGTGTCTTCTGTTTCGTCCACAAATGTCTTTTCCGCCTTTCCTGCTTTTCTTTTCTTGGTGGTTTTGGGTGGTGACTCCACCCTCGTCCTTTTTCTGTCTGCCACAGCTTCCTCTTCCTTTTTTTTTACCTAGCTACCCTCTCCTCACTAGCTACCCTACTAATGCTGGTGCAGCTCTCCCTCTCTCTCTCTCCCCCCACCCTCTCTCTCTCTCTCTCTCTCTCTCTCTTTCTCTCTCTCTCTCTCTCTCTCTCTCTCTCTCTCTCTCTTACTCTCCAGCTCTCACGTCCTGGATGTTCCATTGAATCAAAAGTGAGGTGACCAAGAGAGTGTCTATGTCTCCTCGCGTCGACATAAGCGCCTGCAACATTTAGCGAAAGCATGGTACATTTTACCCTGTGACATTCACTTGCGGATGACGGCTGGCTACATTAAATATAGTGTAGTCAATAATGTTGACTTTCTCATCCTTACATAAGTAGTCAGTGGTCAATGTTGATTTACTGAATTATAAGTGACAGAAAGCCTTGCGGTACTTTTTTCCGACTCTTAACATAGAGTTCGTTTCTCGAGGGGAACTTTGATTTTCATCCTTTCCAGATCGATAAAATAAAGTACCGGTCAAATACTAGTGTTGATGGTGTTTGTTGGCACTCCGTCGCTTACGACGTCGAGGGTTCCAGTTGATCCGATCAACGGAACAGCCTGCTCGTAAAATTAACGTGCAAGTGGCTGAGCACTCCACAGACACGTGTACCCTTAACGTAGTTCTCGGGGATATTCAGCGTGACACAGTGTGACAAGGCTGGCCCTTTGAATTACAAGCACAACAGAAACAGGAAGTAAGAGTGAGAGAAAGTTGTGGTGAAAGAGTACAGCAGGGTTCGCCACCATCCCCTGCCGGAGCCTCGTGGAGCTTTGGGTGTTTTCGCTCAATAAACACTCACAACGCCCGGTCTGGGAGTCGAAACCGTGATCCTATGACCGCGAGTCCGCTGCCCTAACCACTGGGCCATTGCGCCTCCACTCTGTTGATGGTATCTCCCCTCAAAATTGCTGATCTTGGATCTAAATCAGAACCCGTTATTTAGCAGAGTTACAGTATGGCGTCATAACGTAGCAGACGCTGTGAAACTTATGACTTTTCAGTGTAGAAGACAACAAGAGTCGATGAGGAACCAATTATTGTTCTGTAATTCTTATTTAACGGTTTGGAAGCTGTTGTACGATATCGATTGTATCTGCTGCTGCCAAATCCAACAGTTTTTAATCGTTATGACTATATGTCAGTCTGACCTTCACAAATTCTTAAATTATAATCTAAATATTTACAAACATGTGATAAACAAATGCGTGCACGCCCATACACACCCATAAAATACACACACACACACACACACACACACATTCTCTCTCTCTCCTTCACCCAAGCACGCGAACACACACATACATACATACATACATACATTCACATTCACACACACAAGACACGTAAGATATGTATGTATGTATGTATGTATGTGTAGTGGCGCGGTACGTATTTTCGATAAAGATAAAGGAAGTCGGAAAAGCGATAATATTAACAATAGAGATATCGCTAACGAGTGAAGGATTGAACGAATGAAAGAATGTAGGAATGAAAGAAGGAAAGAAGAGTGATTCAAGTAGGAAGAAGCGCAAGTCAACAACTCATTGCTGAGGAAATAATCTTTTGAGAGAAGAGTCTGTGAATAATAACAATAATAATAATAATAATAATAATAATAATAATAATAATAATAACAACAACAACAACAACAACAATGGTAATAATGATAAAGCTTAAAATCAAATGCATATCAAAAAAGATAAACACGGTCCAAGTCGCCGACATAGTCCTGATCTGATACGGACGGACAAAGATGAACTCACACACACGCACACACACATACACACAGGCACACATACATACACTCATACACATTCATATACCCGCATGTATATGATCAAATCTGACTCACAAATGTATATAGGCTTAGACTCTTATATCTCTCCGTGTGTAAGCCATACGTAATTACACAAGCAGGCATCTTGAGAGGTACTCCTGCATGGCTCAGGTTCAAACTCTGAAAACAGTAGTAAAGAAATAAAAGACTATATATTTGAAAATATTTCATAGAAAATTGTGTGCACGCACAATGTCACATGTGAATATACATCATATGCATGTGTGTGTGTGCTTTAAAATCTGCATGTTTGTGTACATATGCGGATACAAATGTGTTCAAATTTCTGTATCACAGGTACGAATACACACACACACACACACACACACACACACACACACACACACACACACACACACACACACACACACACACACACACACACAAGCGTGGAACAGATATTCTCTGAGTGGAACTTAGATAAATGGAAACTCACATTCCAACTCCTCCATTTAGAGCAGGTGGCTTTGATGTAGAAAGTCAGCCATAAGAGCAATCCTCATTGAATGGATATGGAAGTAAAAAGGCAGATAAATACTCCATAGATGGAATACAAAATAAAGAGTACAAATAAACAAAAGGTGTTATAAAACAGTCTTATCACAATAGCTGTTTCAGGTGAACCATAGCTTATGCCAAAACCACATGTACTACATAATACTCATAATGTTGTAAATGTAGCATAACATGAGTTTCTGCAAACCCATGGAACAAAGTCATATCATCATCTGGCTAAAAACATAATTTCATAGCAGTGTTTACAACTATAAAGGTTTAGAAGGAGGTATGGTGATGGTGTAGAGTGTGTGGCTGATGGAGGTAAAGAAAAAAATATATATTTGTATTCTATTCTTGTGTTTATCTGCCTTTTTACTTGTATATGTATGTATATATATGTGTGTATGTGTGTGTGTGTGTGTTGAGAGAAAGTGAGAGAGAGAGAGAGAGATGATATATATATATCTATGTGTATATATCAGGAGTGGCTGTGCGGTAAGTAGCTTGCTTACCAACCACATGGTTCTGGGTTCAGTCCCACTGCATGGCACCTTGGGCAACTATCTTCTACTATAGCCTCGGGCCGACCAAAGCCTTGCGAGTGGATTTGGTAGACGGAAACTGAAAGAAGCCCGTCATATATATGTATATATATATATATATATATATATATATATATATATATATATATATATATATATATATATATATATATATATGTATGTGTGTTTGTGTGTCTGTTTTTGTCCCCCCACCATCGCTTGACAACTGATGATGGTGTGTTTACGTCCCCATAACTTAGCAATTCAGCAAAAAGGGAACAATAGAATAAGTACTAGGCTTACAAAGAATAAGTCCTGGGTTGATTTTCTCGACTAAAGGTGGTGCTCCAGCATGACCGCAGTCAAATGACTGAAGCAAGTAAAAGAGTATATCTATAGCTATCTATCTATCTATCTCTCTCTCTCTCTCTCTCTCTCTCTCTCTCTCTCTCTCTATATATATATATATATATATATATATATATGAATTCTATATGCAATGCACTGAGAACCATGAGAAGTCAAATGTAAATATTAGAAAGCCTTAGCTGTGATAATGAAATATATAAGAATGCAAGCACATTACCTTTATGCTTTCAATGTACAGAAAAATAAAAAGAATTGGAAAGTCTCCTTATGGACTGTTTCATAATTTGTTGTTTACTCTTCAGAGAAGATGTATCCAGTTTCTTTCCCCAAGCAACACTATTGCATATTCAGTTACTATATAAATCAGTCAGCAATTTTACTACAGTGTACATCTTAATTAACATTTGTGTATTGTCACTTGCTCAAATCCCTCTTCATTTTTCATCTTTCTCTTATTATATGTCTACATTTACATCCTAAACATTGAAATGTTATGTGAGTAAATGTGGTGTGTGTGGACGTGTATGCACATAACTACATATAAAGAGAGAAAAATCAAACAGTTGACACACATTAGCAATTGAACACTTACTATTTCACGTACATTGCAATAGCTAGAAAAAGATTTTCCATTACACTTAATCAGTATTAATTTAAAACACTGATGATTCTCACAACTTGGATTTGAATCATTTTGCCAAAATTTCTGGTGAAATAACACTTTCAGTAGTGAAATATTGTACTCAAGATAATACCCGAGAAAATAAAAATATTAGGATATTGAATGGAATTGAAAAAAATCATAAAATAAAGGTTAACATTAATTTATTTTCTAGGTACATTGAAAAATCCTATTTAAAACAACAACAACAAAATTATTAAAAAAAACAAAACAAAATTAATTAAAATGATTATACACAGCAAACTACTCCAAAGTATTGACAAATTTATTACAGCTCACTTTGAAAGTTGCTACCATGAAATCTAAGAGGTGATGGAAAAAACAATATTTGTGGAACCTAATACTAAAAAATAGCAACCAAATTCAGACACAGTTGATTTAATCTTTATGTTTGGAACCATGAAACATGCTTGTTTGAAGTCAATGTGGTGAGAAAACTACAGGAGAAAGAAAACATCTATGGACTATCAATGAGAAATCTCCAAACCCAGTACACAAGATACTTCTTCACCCTTATACTCTTCATTATTGCTTGTGGCAATATGTTGGATCAAAGTATTGTTGAATTTATGTTCTTGGAAAAAGAACATATCACCACAATCCATATGCTACTGATGATAACCATTTCTGAGACAATAAAAATCTGCAAGAATATTATAAATTTTAAAGGCAGGTGGTTGCACAAAGGATAAGCCATAGAACAAGAGCCCCACACCACATTTTATATAGATTTTCTTTACAACTTTACCATTGGGTAGATGGCTGGCCAAAATAAAGGTTAAAATTCCAAAACATACATGCATACACATACACAGCAAGTTGTGCATGGCAACATATTCCATAAACTGGAGACTTTCACAGCATTCATAGACAGAGTAGTTCCTCATGGAACTATCAGATATACATCACATCCCACCTAGAAGGACATACTTTTCACTAATCAAGAACAGAAATAGTTACTAAATACCACACTAATTAACAAAATACCACCAAATCTCTAATTAAGAAAATACCACCAAATATTGATTATATGATACCAGTGCAAAAAAATCCTGTACTTAAACATCTGCTGAAAAATGTCTGCAATTTTCTACTTTCTCATCATTCATAATACTGTAGTTATAGGAAAAACTATTTGCAAAGCTATCCGCAGGAAGAATTGACCTAACTGACATACCTAAGGTACACCAAGACCATATAATAACCATAGATATTGCAGTGGTGCAGTGCAGGATGTGCAAAGTTGGCTAATTGCAAGGAGCAGCCACTATATAAATGTTTGTTTGCTGCAGATGTTTTAGGAAGGGGGAAACCAAAACCCATGCTATACCACTGAGATGCTGGTTATATGTAACCAAGAGAGAAACTGAGACTATTGATAAGTAAACTGCCCTCTTCATTAAATGTAACATACCTTCAGCTACAACAAATGCACTTATGTAAAATGGCTGTTCTATTCAATTCATACACTCCACACATTTCACACTATGCCACTGCAACATCTTGTTTTCTACCAATCTTCTTGATATTATTGTTTGCTACTCTTTCCAGACTAGTCTATCAGCTCTTATAGACCAATCCACTGTACTGTTGTGCTAAACATGTTATTTATCATCCAGAGCTCTGCCCCACTTACAGAAAGTTGTATGTGTAGGTATTGTTGAGTGCTCTTTGGCAGTTTTGTTTAATGAATCTTACAAACACTTGCTAGTTATGTAATTCCCCACTGTTTATAGCAATAAAGTGTACCTATTATAGATATTTACAGATAGCTGATAGAGATACAACACAACACCAATGGCAGGATAGACTGGCAGCCATTCAGGCCAACATAAAGATTACTAATTCTCTACAAGGTGACTCTATATATTTATTTTATCAATGGATACAAATTAAATTTTCTCTCTCTCTCTCTCTCTCTCTCTCTCTCTACTTTCTTACTCACCTTACTTGAAATAAAACACTATGATTCCACACCTTAACCACAGAAATCCCATAACGGCAATCACATCTTTAACTAATAGTGTAGGTTATGATTTTAGATTATATTGTATGCCATGAGGAGGGATGCAACACTTCAAGACTGATCCTTCATCTAAGAGAAGAAAAAAAAAAGAACTCAACTGTTGAATAGTTTTCTTTCTATCTCTTTTTTGGAGGAAGTTTTGGACTCAAGAAGCTCCAATCCTGTTTCACTTCACACATATGAATCTATATGTTTAAACATTATGAAGAGAAGGAGAAAAAGTGTGAAGTGTTCTAATCCCATGGTAGTGTGTTTGTGTAAATCAGGATGTTTTGCAATGACCCTGGAATACTTGCTTGCTGTATTTGTCTGCCATTTCTTTTGTGAATACTTGATACTTGGGTTTGCTCACTCTATGTCTTATAGCCAGATTCTGATACAGTCTCCTGAAACATCTATTTTACTGAATCTCTGAAGAATATAATGAAAATCCATTGATTCAAATCCTTCAAAATCATATTCTATATCCACATCAAACAATTTTATATTATTTATTTTCATTTTTATTTTTATTCTTAATTTTTATTTTTTTGTCAAACTTTGACTAAAATAGTTATCTGTGGAGCTTTAGCATAAAACTGCTAAACTGAATTGTTGAGATCTAGCTCTTGCTACTGAGAGTTCTTTGGTGTTTTCCCTTCTTCTCTTACTCACCAGAGCACTTTGCCAAAATATCTTCAATGATATAATCTCTTGGAGACTACAATTATGCTTAGACAAGTTGATGACTACTTGGGTGAGCAGAAACATTGTCCAAAATTTGTAGTACTTTCTTGATATTTATGCACTGTAGGAATGAAATGTGAGAAAAACTTGTCATTAAAGATATGCATACTTAACAATGGAATCATAATAATTTATTGGTAGCTAGTACATAATGTCTTAACATGGACAATGGACATTAAATGATGATGATGAGACAATCAGATGTTCCCATCATCACCACTAAAGAGTGTATACCATCTACATTTGTGTAACAAAAGGTTAGAAAATGTTCCTCACTTAAATTACAACCAGATGTGAAGGCTTTATTTACATATATAAAGCTTGGGTATTGTGGAGGGTTCACAGCCAACACAACCTAATTTCATTTCCTTAATGTACCCTGGAATTTAGAAGTTTTTCACAACTAAACAATTTAACCTCTTGCTTTATGGCTTGATTCCCCCTCAGTCAGTATGCTGTCTGCTCCACCATGGTGTGATTGTATACACAGATGTATATATAAACTTTAAGTTACTGCCACCAGACTTTGTTTCTGAGTGTACATTGTTAGATGTGGCAAAACTATGGCAGAGATATAGCAAAATGGCAGAGATATAGCTAAATGGCAGAGATATAGCAAAATGGCAGAGATATAGCTAAATGATTGTTGGATCTCAAAGGCAGACATATGCTTTCGTACAAATCCATTCAGCTCATTTGAGTTGGAGAAAGTGTTTAATAATAATGATGATAAATAATTATGAAAAAATTAGAAGGCAGCAAGCTGGCAGAATTGTTTGCATGTTGGGTAAAATGCTTAGCAACATTTCATTTGTCGCTATGTTCTGAGTTCAAATTCTGCTGATGTCAACTTTGCCTTTCATCCTTTCGAGGTTGATAAAATAAGTACTAGTTGAACATTGGGGTTGATGTAACCAATTTAGCCCCTCACCCAAATCTGCTGAACTTGTGCCAAAATTTGAAACTAATAATTATAAAGGGTTAAAAAAGAACAACAGAAAGACTGAAAGTAAATTAGACTTTGGCAAATTTTATTTTTTTAAGTTAATGTATTGTTTTCAACAAAAATTTTATTCAAGTTGTGTAAATTGATATAATACATATTTATATAATACATATTTGGTGGAACAGTTGTTGACCAAAACAATTTTCTACTTTTGGTCTTATTTGGTTTGTGTGTTCTGAAAGTCATCTGATCACAAAAGCATGAAGAAAAAAGTAGTTTACATGTTTCTTAACTACAACAATTAAGAAATAAATTCATTAACTGCAGTTTGTGAGCACAGTAAATGTTCAAGTGTTGGAACTGAAGTAATTACCCAAATTTATATAGCAACAAAATACAATAAAAGTTATTTTACAATTCAAAATACTTACACAAGTGAAAAGATTTACATAAAATATTTATGAAGAATTCTGAAATTATTTTGATCAATGTCAGAAATGTGTGACTCTTAATTCCTTTTATTCTTTAAGAAGTTATTAAATATTGTAGCCAATGCTTAAGACTAAAAGATAAGCTCTATTGTTGTAGTGGTAGTAGTAGTAGTAGTAGTAGCAGCTGCTGTTGTTGCATGGTGAGTGGACATATATCAAGTGGCATGTTGCTGGTGATCTGACCTTATTGACCAAGTTACAATTTTTACTGGCTGCCTTTTGTTTCCCTTATGCAGCTTATGAATTTCAAATAGAACACTGCTCCTACACACGGACCAGTCATACAACTACACACACAGGTATCCTAGACTGCCTCCACCCTACTAAAATGGTCACCTGACTGATTGACATGAAATTGCTCTGCAATCTCTGGTCCACCTCACTCTGCTACTACAGTGGCCAGTGGAGTTAGCTGGTCACCACATAAGCCTTCCCAACTTGTCTCATCTCTGACCACTGCCATTTCACAACCTACAAACAGATTACTTTCTCAGTCCTTCTTGGTGTTCAACCCCCTGGAATTCATTCTTTGCCCATGATTTTTTTTGCCGCTATCAACTTGCAGCCATTTAAAAGAAACATTATCTGCATTGATCTCACTGCATTTGGAAGGAATGAGAAGGCTATAAGCACAACCCCTTCCTCAAGATGAAGCTATTGAAAAAGCAAAACAAAAAACAAAAGCATGAACATCACAGCATTTTATTTTCTTCTTTGAAAAGGAAATCAATGTATAAACTATTATAGGTTAGAATTAGATTAGGCTGAAAATGAACCAAAACAAAGATAGCAAAACCATTGCTTAAGTAACTGCGAGAAAAGATCACAGGTAGTATTGTTTGACATGACTGGCGAGAGAGAGTGGTGGGGGGGGGGGGAGAAAAGAGAGAGAGAGAGAGAAATCGAGAAAAGTTTCATCAGATGATAAATTATTTCAAATCTTATCTAAAGCTAATTGTAAAACAAAATAATGAACCTGTTTTTAGATGGTCTTAATATCTTTAATTGCTGGTGTTTAATTGATAAATTCAGTAAATGGTTACTTTTAGAATTACTATTAAAATTAATTATGATATAGCAATTATCAAATTCTAAGATGTTCCTGTGGGCAACAATCTTTGATATAATATACTAAAACTGAAACAAAGAATTAATAATGGTTTCTAATTTATGCACAAAGTCAGCAATTTTGCGGCAGGAGGGGTAAGTCAACACCATTAGCCTCAGTACTTGACAGTTACTTTATCAGCCCCCAAAAGATGAAAGGCAAAGTTGGCTTAGGCCATATTTGAACTCAGAATGTAAAAGACTGAAACAAACCCTGTAAAGAATTTTTCCCGAAGCTCCAGTGATTCTGTAAATCCATCATCCTAAACAAGGAATTTAAAATGATTATCCTTTAAAGCTAACAGTTTTTTTTAACTGACATTATCATAGAGCATGTATTACAAATTTCCACTCTATTAGAGTAAACTTTATTCAGTTACCTCCCCATGAGAATTACTGGTAATATCAAAAACTTTAGATTTCTTTCATTATATCTTCTGTGACAGCACACTCATTTTATCACATTTCTCAATGTTACCAAGTTTGTGGAAGACTGTAGGTAATATCAGACACATTACCTAGCTGCTAATTACTTTAATGATCTTGGATAAATGAACATTTGATAAATGAATAAAATACCAAACTAAATTCCTTCAAATATAGAGCTCTTTACTATCTGTACAATTGTCACTAATGACAGTGATTTCTTACATTGATACACAGCAACATATTTCATGGGGCAGGGTGTAGTCAATCTTTTAATTTATTCCAGTTTTTGAATGATACAGCAACTTCTTTTATTGATGAAAGACGAAGTAGACCCTTGTGGGATTTGAACTCAGTATTTAAATGAATATTACTATATACAATTTATTTTGACTATACACAGCCAATATTCTTGTAGGAAAATGGTATTGTTGACTGAAGGAATTTCAGGAGTGTTTCATTAAATGAAGAGTGATGATAAATAAAGTTAACACGAAGGAAATTTGAAAGTATTATAGAAAGACATGATGACTAAGATACATTTGTGATACAAATAAAAACATTTCCAGTTCTCAGATGTTATAACACAAATTTGACAGAGGCATGGCAACAGCAATAATGAGAACATAAATTTTAGGGTAGGGGAGAATTTAGTGCAAAGGCTACTAGCAATGTTAACTGTGGCTATATTAGAGTTTATACCTAAAAACAGGCAAAAACTACCTGCACTACACTTCATAAAATATAGTAATAATCCTTTCTATTATAGGCACTGTCTGAAATTTCTAGAGTGGGTGGGGGTGGTAGTTGATTACATTGATCCCAGTACTCAACTGGTATTTATTTTATCGATCCTTAAAGAAAGAAAGGCAAAGTTAACCTCAGAATTTTAACTCAGAACTTAAAAGTTGAGAAAAATGCCCCTAAATTTTGTTTGGCTTGCTAATGATTCTGCCTACTTGCTGCATTATAGAATATAGTTATAAAGTTTTAGAGATGGAGTATGGTTCCATAACTTTATTACTACTATCTTTTATTAAATGGTGTGCTGACTGTTTGTCTACAGTACTGTAGACAAACAGTCAGCACACCATTTAATAAAAGATAGTAGTAATAAAGTTATGGAAATAGGATATGGTTAATTAGATCAATTGTAAGTACTTGATTGGCACTATTTTATTGATTCTAGAAAGTTGAAAGGCAGAACCAGTACTGTACATAGGAACATAAATGGAGAAGGTCAAAACTAGAATGCCTTTTCATCAAATACTTGCTTTGTTCAGTGCTAACTTGAGGATACAAGAGAAAAAAATAAAAAATAAAATCTTTAAGCCAAATGTCATCATCATTGGTTTTATGCCCACTTTTTCATGGCCTGACATAATTTCCATGGAATGTAAACAAACAATATTTGTGTATGACGATGATATTCCAACATATGATGTCAAGACAAGGGTACACACACACACACTATGATGGGCTTCTTTCAGTTTGTCTATCAAGTCCATTCACAAGGATTTGGCCAGCGTGTGGTTAGAAGATATTTGCTCAAAGTGCAGCACTGTGAGACAACCTAAAACCACATGGTTGGGAAGTATGCTTCTTATGTACATAATCACGTCTGTGCCTAGCTATATTGTTGATAAATATCACAAAACAATCCTTTCTTTATATCCTATCGACCTTCAGTGACTTTGTTTTCTTCAATCCTTGCCAGAATATTCATGTCCCATGTGAGTGTTGGGTAATCTATTGTGTTGTGAACTTACCTCTTGATACAAGCAGGTTTGTTTTCTCAGTTTCATGAAATACTTTTCTAATTGTCTAACTCAGAAATATGTCAATGAAACAATCTGGGAATAATTTACAGCATTAACCTATTGTTTCCAGCAGAAAGATCCACTTCTCACACAAATTAATCCAATTAATAGAGAAACTAGATGTGAATATCATCATCAAAGATCAATAAAGCTCCCTGTAGTTCACTGAAAGATGGATTAAAACAATATTTTATCTATTTGTAAGATGATCTGTTTACTTATCTTTTTATAGTCTTTTTGTATAATATCTAATGTACAGAAAATTAACTAATGCCATATAATTTGTATTAAAACTATATAACTTTAATAGTTATATATATATATATGTTATACACACACATGCATCATTGTTTTAATGTTCACTTTTCTGCTGGCTTAAGTCAGAATTTGTTGAGGCAGATTTGATTGGCTGAATGCCCTTCCTATTGACAACACTCACTTGTTTTCGTTTAAGGTAATATTTCCCCATAACCAGGCATGTTTTCACAGAAGATTGGAAACAAAGAACACTGTTAATATGATGTTTACACTCATTTACAACTATCATGACAAGAACACACACACACCTGATGGGCTTCTTTCAATTTCTTTCTACCAAATCCATCCATAAGGCCTTGTCTGATTTGGGGCTTTAATAGAAGACACTTTTCCAAGGTGCAAAGTAATGGGACTGAACCTGAAAACATAAGAAGTGAACTTCTTAACCACACAACCATACCTGTCTATGTGTGTGTGTGTAGAGAGAGAGAGAGAGAGAGAGAGAGAGAGAGAGAGAGAAAGAGAGAGATACAAGCATTGCTAAAGAAAAAAATAGCTATAGTGCAAAAATAAATAAAACAAAACAAAAAACAAGCAGTGTAGTAGTATTTAAGTAGAGTCTAAGAGTTTTGTAACTGTGTTAGTCATTGGAATACTTAAAAACATTAATTCACAAGACTCATTCAATTGCAAGAATGTAACATTTCTAAAATTATGAAAAGGACAAGTTGTAATATCTGAACATTTACATATTGTGAGAGCAAATATTTTTATGGTTGGACTCTCTTATCACACATCACTGAATACATTGGATTACTAAAATATTCCAAGTCTCTTAAAGCGTTTGGGAAGGAATTGTCACAGCTGGTCAATCTGATAGTGTTATACTGCCAGTTGACTCGTCAATCATTCACATTCTATACAGACTTGAGGTTCTTTGTACAAAGGGAGTAAAACAATTAATAGCACAATCGATACATTTTTCAGTTGTATTTTTAATAGTTTTACATATTTTCCTGCATTAATATGGTGGTGTGTGATTATGTCAGTGAAGATGAAACCTATTTTCAGTCAGGTATACCAAAGCAAGCAGCATAATTCATCTTGAATAAGGGAATACTAACCATAACAAGGATTGAACTTATAGCCACAAGGTTAGTAATTCAAAACTTGCAATAATAGGAAATAAAAGTATTTTCACTTCAACACTGAAAGTTTCTTTTGAAAAGAAATCAATAGAAACAAATATTTCGAAAAAAAAAAAATTCACTGATTGGTTATGGTATTCAGACTGAAACAGTTGATTACTGAGCTAGTTTCATACCTGCCAGGACTGATTGTGCATTTCAGTACCCTTGGGTTATAAATAAAGTTACTACTTTAATACAAAGATGACAACCAAATTATTATGTTGAGGTTTTTCCTTTTAATCACTTCAAATAAAATAGCAGGCCTTTAGTGATTAATAAAATAGCTAATTATTGAATACCAGTGAGTTGACAACCAAATGTTAACACATACGTTGATGTTAATTTTATGAATGGTAAATATATTCATCTAACCCTTTAGCATTTAAACTGACCATATCTGGCCCAAATATTCTACCTGTTTTATGTTCAAATTGGCCAGATCCAGCCTCTCACACATTTCCTATAATGTCATTTTAAAAATAAATGATCACATCATTGATATCTTGGAGCTATGAGATAATGCATGATTAATTCAAAACAATGTGAATAAATAAGCAGTATATTTAACAGTTAGTGGAATGCTAAAGGGCTAGATAATCCAGTAAACACCTTAACAAAACCATAAAGGTTAATTCAGTGAAGAAGGAAAATTGTATGCAAATGAAGGTTACAAACTCTTATAAGACATGATAAAATTGATTCTGTAGAGAATTGTCTGCATATCAAAGAGCTTCCTATAGCCAAATATCTATGTAGTTTCCACATCCAAGGTTTTATATTTTTACAAAAACATGCTCTTTTTACAGATATACTTCAAGTAAAAAATATTTGTTTCATCCTTCAAGACAGAAAAAGGACTTCAATAAGTTTGCACAAACACACACAAATATAAACATACTAAGGTATACCAAAATATTTTCAGTCTTTTTATTTTGAGACAAACAATTTTTCTGTGTTTCTTCCAAACATACAGTTGTTTTAAAAAGCTTGAAGGTGTTTAAAGTTGGCATCATAGAAGAGGTAGAGTGTGTCTAAATAAATCTACAGTGGAGATAAAAATCTTAATTCATTCTGTGATAGAACTACAAGAAAGACTACTGAAACATGTAACATCTTTTAAAATTGAATTATTCACCTAATTTATTTACAGAATAGTGATTATTTTCTGTGAAAATTCAGATGTAATAGACAGTATTTTTTACAAATATTTGAGAATGTATGAATGATAATTATGTTGTTGGAAACTATAAATAAAACAAAACTATCAAATGGTTAATTTCTAGTTGAATTGTGATGTATCAAGCGTTTTTCAGTTTTATTTTTTTTAAAAACAAGTGTCCCCATCCCCAACCAGCCACAAATCCTAATCTTTTGAACCCTAAACTAACTTTATTTTAGAAATGAATCAAGTTTATCATCAATGTCATTATTAGTATTATTAATATATCAAAATTTCAAAGTATAAGTTCAAGTTGTATATAAAACAACTTTATAGCATCTTTAAAGATACTCTGGTTAAAAAAGAAATACAGTATGTCACAGCTGTTTTGGTATCACTGATTCAGTGCTGATTTACTTGACAACAGACATTTTGATGTTTCTTTATTCCCTACCTACTCTGTCTCTCCATTTATGACTGAGCATGTCTTTTTCTGTATACGAGGAGAGGGAAAGTGCTTATGGCAATTGTGTTCAATTATTAACTTGTAATGTCCCTCTCTCCTTGACTTTCTATACTTTTGTGCACGTGTGTATGTGTGTGTCTTGTGCCATAAAGTACTGTTACAAGACAAACAATGTCCAGTTAGCTATACTTAATCAGCAATGTCCTAACAGTTGTGTCAAATTCTCATAAAAGAGGTAAAAATTAAAAACACTACTTTATTGAACATGCTGATTTCAATTATATTAATTTAGAGTACATCTTGAATTATTATTAAATTGTTACATAAAAGACAACAACCGTTATCTGTATAGCATACAGACATCAAAAATGTGAGGCTGTAAATACATTGACACTTCAGCTGGACATTGGAACATGTCTCCTAAATTAATTAAACTAAAGATATGACTAACACACTAGTGTACCAGTGGATATTAGCATCTCTTGTAATATGAGCTGTCCCTAATGTAACAGATGGCTAAAATATGTTAGCCGCTAATGTAGTTGCAAACTGGTATCATGTTTATTTACAGATATTGTATATCATAACTGACACACAATGTATATAAAAACACTTCAAAGGAAGAAGTGATCAGTAGGAATAACTGATGTTGTGGAAAAAATACTGTAGGAAAATGTGTAGGATGTGTGGAGGGTGTTTGGTAAAATAAGGAAAAGTCTTTACAGAAAAAGAGGAGAGAGTGTGTAGATGGTGAATAGTATCAAAAACACTGATGTGTATGTGTGTGGAAAAGAGGAAAAATATATGTGTATAAATCAGTGAAGGATTGTTTTTTCATAAAGTAATGAAATGAATAAATGGAAACTATGTATGCTGTCATAATTGCAGAGAAAAACAAAAATTGAATTGAAAAATCACATTTAAAATGAACAAAAGCATTTCATGTTTATTTATACCAAAGTAATAAAGAAATAGAAATGTTAGTTTTATAAAATATATATTTTGTCATTTTTTTCTTGCTTTCAGCAAATCAAGCAATAAATGTTTTTTTTTTTTTTTTAATGTTTTCATAATATATGCATCATGTTTGGACTATTGTCATTATTTGGATAATTAAAATTGATTTCTATATGTTAAACAGCAAATTCTTGTAAGCTTCATGGAACAAAGAGTGAATGAATATATAAGAATAATTAATAAGGTGAATGATAATTACAGCATATAGGATATTCTAGCAGAATTTACCGGAGGGTATCAACAATATTTTCATATATACACATGACACTGTTTATTTTCAGGGATATATACAGTGGAAACAAATTATTTAGAAAATATTCTTTTTGTTTAAAATATTTGGTCTCAAATCCAGAACATTTTTTGTTTGTTTTTAGATTAAACAATTGGTCTTTATTAACCATATAACACTATCATAGCTTGATTTTATGATTATAGACATTAAGATTAAACAAGAGGTTTGGAGACTAATCTGTAAAAAAATATTTTGTGACTAAATTGTTGACTTGTGATAAAAAAAAAAAGTTTGTTTTTGGACAGTTGGTAAAAACAATGGAAACAAACTAATTGGTCTTGTGATCATAAAAAATAGAAAAAAAAAAAAAACAAGCAATTTATTTTGTTCAATAAGACTGCATTTTGCAGCCATAAATATTACAGCCAAACATGGATGTTTGGACTACAAGCATTAAGATTAACCATTTCTGATTATAATTTGTACATCCATACATTGAATTATACAAAAAAGTGGAAGTAAATATTTCTTTTTGCCATCAGAAAGCTTTTAGTTAAACGATTTGAATGAAGGCTTTAATTTGATGAGATTTCAACTAAATAATAACTGTAGGAATATGTGAATTAAGATACCTGTGCTGTAATTGTCATACATGACAAACAAGTTTCAAATCTATTCTTAGTTTCAAACACTTGAAGGAGAAATGGCTCATCAAAATATTATATGAACTTTATTCCACAGACATTGATCATTAAAAAAGTAATTTTAGATATATGTTTGTGTGATGGTAAATCATTCAACTAATCTATAACAAACAGTATTGTGCGTTCTTGGCATTTTTTTTGTTTTTGTCAGTGTGGATTTTTGGATGTAACTTTTGCATTTAAAGGAAATCAGAAACAACAATAACAGGTTTCAAATAAAAATGACTTATGATGTCATTAACTTGGTGTTGACTTTGAATTATATTTACAATTACCAAACAAATCAGGTGTTAACTAATTCTGCTATTGCAGTGCAGAAGTGGGTAGCTGCTGTTTATAAACAACAGAAGCCATAATAAAACAATTTCAAGTGGCAGTGTTAGTCAAACATGTTAAATGATATATCCTATATTTGGGAACACTTTTAAAATGCATACATTTTGTGAAATGTAAAATATTTTACAATCTAAAATTAATGATAAAGTTTCAATGTGAGGATATTCTAGAAAGCATTGAACACAAGCAGGTTATGTCATGTATATAAAGATGGTCTAGAGATTTATTTGACAGTTATAAAGAAAAATGTGCTTTTTGACAGGCACATTCAAAAATGTAATTATGTAGCAATACTTGAAACATACAGCAGTACTATGTAGTGTTTCATGTAAAATTCAATACTGAATACTCTGTTATAAAACAACTTTCCAGATAACCCATAGCCTGTCAGATAACAGACCAAAAAACAATGTGATTTAAGAATAAATGTAAATTGGTCAGATAATAAAACAAAATTTGGAAAAGTAATATGATGTTGATGTTTGTATCTGAGAACCTGATAGAATTCTACTTATGAGCCAAAATAACACTGTAAACACATAAGAAAAAATGACAAAGTCTAAGTTTCCTCAACACAATAACAATAACAAAAATAGCAACAGATATTAATGCTTATTAAATGTCTTCCATTTTAAAATTTAAATCTTAATATCTTGGAAGGAATTTTAATCATGATGATATCACTTTTGATTGGAAATCTTACTCCATATGATTTAATTGTGTATTTTTACAATGAAAGTTCCCTAAACTCTGGGAAAGAATTCCTGACACAGCCTTGTTTTAAGGATTTGTCTTCTGCAGAGCAATGTTTTGATTTGAATGAACACAGCTGAATAGTGAAACTAAAACCACCAGTAAACCTTCAGTTTTGGAAGTAATTTAAGAGATCACATAGATTTTCATAAAATATATATAGTATTTGTTTTTGTGAGAAATAAAGAAATAGTTTCGACTCCAGAGGTTTCGAGTGTATTACAGTGATAAAATTCAGTAGAGTGTGTATATAACACATGCTATACATCACAGCATAAAAGTCAATATTTTAAGCTGAGGGGAAAAAATTCTACTGGAAACTATAGTTCAATCTATATACCAAGTATAAAATAAAAAACTTTGCAACAATCCTGGGCTTGTAAGTTGAGCCCAAAATCTCAAGACCAAGTAATCCATATGTTGGCTAATATTCTGCAATTTATGGTACATTACTTTAAAGTTTCAAAGTATATATAAACAACTCTAGAACAATGAACAATATTACTAAGTGCACTACAGGGAATATACACAAGATAATTCTTGTAATCAGAATTCCATTCAATACTTTTCAGAGTGTTAAAGAGCTATATACAAGTGTAACCTTGGTATTTGGAAATAACATAGGTTCAGGAGTGAAATTAAATGTTTATATCTTAGAACATTTTATACTCCAGAAAATATTTCAGGCATAAATTTAGTAACAAACCACATTATCATCATCTGTTATTTAGAATGTGTAAAGCTGAGTACACATTTTTGCTGCCAAGTTTGATTGACAATAATAAAAAATTAAAACCAAGTGTATACATATATATATATATATATATATATATATAAATCACATCACATGTGTATGCATATATATATCTACATACACACACAAATCATATATATGTGCATAAATTATATATATATATATATATTCACACACACACACCCATATATCTTTTATATTAATTTTTTCCATGTTCCTAATGATGAATTGTTAATGTTTTTGTCACAGCATTTATTTTTAATACTGGATGCTTTTCCTATTGCTAACCATTCAAACATAACATTGGAGTGAAAGTTGTATCTTGAAGCAAGCAAAGTTATGACCAGAAAGTATATTTTTGCATATGAGTTAATCAAAACTCTGCATGTCTGTGTTTCATTTATTTACTTTCCCTTTAATACTGCCAGAAACCATACTGTAATATATATACATATAATTATTTTTGGTGAATGTTGTTGTCTAGGTAAAAAATCACAGCACTATGGTTAAAAACAAATTATGTGCTAAAACAGCAACTAAGCATTTATGGAGTGGATATCTTCAGGTTTTTAAGCATGGAAACACGAAGTGTGTACTGAACTGAAGGTTATCAAATAGGTACATTGTTATATAAATGTGTGTGTGTGTGTGTATATATATAACTCATATTTATCTGGGAGATACACAGCTACACATCATTATGTATATGTAGACATGAATGTATGTATACACACACAGAGATTAATTTGAGGGAAACAATATCCTATTTTCTAAACATTTAATTTCTCATTAGAAATGATTTTCGGGTGTACACTTCTTTGTTCAAGCTATATACACCCACTATTACTACTTTGTGTGTGTGTATGTGTGTGTTGGGTAGACAAGTACAAGATAAAGAACATTGATTACATAAATAAAATTCATCTATTCAAAGCTTTACTCTAATATTAGTCAAACTATCAGTTTATTAAATATTCTTAAATTTGAATTTATAATGGAAGTATGAGCTGCGTTCTTTCCAGCTTTGATATAATCAGTCAGTTTGACATGATTAATCTGTTTGATGATCATTTGGGTTGGAATGGTATTGGTGATATGTAATCTGTTGCTATTACCATACAATCGGTAGTGAAGTATCATGTTTGCAGCTATAATAAATTGTTTTAGCAATTATTATCATGACAGTATTTCTGTACTGTCTTTCTATAGAGCTTATTAATAGGCCATGTAAGAATATCATACTTTTCTGCAAGACAGAGAAGGCATTTTATTGACATTTTGATATAAGGAAATAGAATTCAATTATAGATCAATTTCTGGATATGTAGTATTTAATTTATTTTTATTATGGTATCTATTTTTTAACATGTTTAATGAGTGTTATATTCTTTGTTTTTCAATACTATCACCTAATAAAATTCTAGATTGATGCATTAGAGTCATAGTGATATATGTCATTAAATGGACAAAATGTTATATTGCTAGATTTGGATGATAACTTAGACTTCATGAGCAGCAGTTAACTATATCAATTGTGCAGCTGTAGCTAATATTTATATCGTTTTTGTTGAAAAATCTTGTTCATATAGTTTTGAGCTCAGTGAGAAAATGGTTTCCTAAGCCATAATAAACCTTTCTATATATATCGTTTGCAACAGACATGC
The DNA here is from genome assembly GCF_046866305.1 of Octopus bimaculoides. Taxonomy (NCBI): domain Eukaryota; kingdom Metazoa; phylum Mollusca; class Cephalopoda; order Octopoda; family Octopodidae; genus Octopus; species Octopus bimaculoides. Next base: position 60,628,433 of record NC_142936.1, on the reverse strand, counting down.
TGAATATATATATATATCACGCCTTGAATTTCTTGAAGTCATATTACCTGAGACACAGAGAATATGTGTACTGTTCAAATATAAATGAAATATGTCATATGATGCACTAGTGTAGCTAGAGTGGGGGCAGAGGGGGAAGTCTATCCTGGGCAGCACCACTTTTGGGTCTGCTGTAGGCAATATGTATTTTTTGTGGGGGCCCAGGGGTGACACCTACTCTAGCTACACTAGTGATATAATATCTAATATAACTTGCCATAATGGTGATTAATTATGATTTGTTTATATGCAGTAATTCCCTTACTTTTTACATGGAGTGTACTAAGTAGTTATGAGTGTATAAGTTGATTCTGGCAATATTTAAAACTTAAACTCCTTGAATATATTTGTAAGGATTTTTCTGATATTCACACAGCTGTTTCCTTAGACTGTTATTGTGCTTGTATGTTGATTTGTATGGAAAGAATGGAATCTGCATTGCAGCATATCCAAACTATCAAGCTTTCTGTAGTCATAACTAGGTATTACAGGGAACCACAGGTGAGAGTTCATTTAAAGTTGGAATTTAGCATTTGCTTCATGAAACACATGATAAAAGTAAAGCTAAGGTTTAGATATGAACAAATTAATAATTATACATACACATGAGTATGTGTACAGACACATGTACACATGATGATTCAGATTTGGGCTCAAAGAAATGCATACTACAATATACATATGTATACATACATATACATATGTAACATACATTTGCATAAGTGCAAAGATATATGTATATCCTTACATGCCTATTCATGCATACTTATATATATATATATATATATATATATATACACACATATATACAAGTATATATATATATATATATATATATATATACATGTATATATGTATGCATATATATACACACATATACACATATATATGCATATATATATATATACAGATATATACACTTGTTATATATACACACATATATACACATACATATACATACACACATACGGGCATATATAAACATACACATAGAAAGATATATACACACACACACACACACACACACACATATATATGTATATACACATTGGAAAAAAGTGGTTGAATGGAAGGGAGATAATAATAAAGAGAGGTTGAATGAAGGTAAGGTAATTCATGGTGAGCCTAACAAGAGGTGCACAAGCATGTGTGTATTTGAGAATGGTGTGAGTTGTGTGTATGAGTGAGTGGGGGCAAGTGAATTTGATGTGTGCACGCATGTGTATGTGTCGTGTGTAGCAGTTGATGTGTGCTTTTTCATGTGGAACAAAGAGAAAAGATTAAAGGAAAGGAAGGAGAAGATTAAAGGAATGAAGAGGGAAGATTAATTCCTGTTCATGGTGAAGGCATGTGTCTGAGTGACTCCTGTGCACAGACAGTCCAAACATAGATGTTGTAGCGAATGACCGGTAGAACAGAAATGGTGTGAGACCAGGGTGTCATTGCTGAGTCTGATGTCCCAGAGATGCTCTGCAAACCAGTCAGCCCAGCAGTACAGGGAAGGACAGAGAGCAGAAGATGTATAAAATGACATGACTAGAGGTGCAGGTAAAGCAGTCAGTGGCATGATAGGGACGGTGATGGGTGCCTGTGAGAATGGTAGTTTTGGAGAAGTAGGAGCAGGTGCGAAGTATGGGTGGGAGCAGAGGAAGAAGTCAGGCTGGGAGGCAGGGGTAGGGAAGAAACAGTGGACCAGGAGACCCTGCAGATTATGGGCTTATCTGAGGAGGGAAGGGGTAGGTTAGGGAAGATGTGTGAGGTGGAGGGGTCGGACTGGAGTCGCCAGAAGGCTCAGAGAATGGTGCATTGGAGGGGTAGGGTAGAGGGATGGTAGGTGAGGGGAAATGGGAGACAGGTAAGTGTGAGGTGGGTACAAGGAGAAAGAGCCAATAATCCATTACTGCACTTACCTAGGGTACCTATTCAATTAGGTCAACAGTGAACTAAAACCCCATAGTCTGTAAAAACGTACATAGGTATACCAATTACATTGCATATATATACATACATATATACACACAAATACATTAATTATGTACACAGACACACATACCTATCCATTATCACTTATATACATACACATACATACATATATATATATATATATATATATATCCATTATTAGTTATACATCTCTCCATTAGCAATTATTCTAGAGGGTGACAAGTTCTAAGAAATTATGTTCAGCCACTTAGAATAAAGAACTCAAAAATACATCTGGGAGTGAATAAACATTTAATTTACATTCATTCATCTAGCAAAATATATTTTGTTTCACCTGAAGAGCCATACATGAAACAGGATATATTTTGTTAGAGTAATGATTATGGATTAAATGCCCATTATTAAATATATATATCCATTATCAACAAAATATATATATATATATATATATATATATATATATATATATATATAAGTGTGTGTGTGTATGAGTGTTTCATCATGAGGTGAAACTATGAAAGACTTAACAGGTCATTGGTTTTTTAAACAAAATTCGTTGCTCTTTAATTAGTAGAATTGCAATTCTCATCAGAACATTTGGATTTATGAGAAACTATTTTCTATTGTCAAAAAATGAAAAAAGTGTGTGAAGAACCAAGTAGTGGCTGGGGTGGAATGATTAATTTTTATACGTTGTATGTAACCATGGCAACAATTTGACAGCCAAACAGCAGCAAATCCAAGATTCCAATAAAAGTCAGTAATAGTTAGGAATTGTTAAACAGCATCTTATTCGTATTGGCAGGCCACATTAGTGTCATATTTCCATTTTCTTTACGAAATTCTGGTTCACGGTTGATATAATCAGCAGAGAAATGCACACGGATATTGCGCTGTTTATCTCCCAGCATACATTTCAAATTCTTCCCAACAAAGACTTTTAAATCTTGTTTGGTTAAGCTGAAAAAGGAAACAGAGAAATAAAATATACAAATGTATATTTGGAAAAGTATAAGAGACTGTTAGTTAATGTAAAATAACTATGAAATAGATTTGACTTTGACGGTTACAAAGTCAGTTTGAAATAGTTAGAGGGGACTGAGGTGAGAGTGGATAAAATTACCAACCAAAGTGAGTGTTAATAGATATAATAAAAGTACACTTAATGGCATCCCAGCAATGACTGTCCCACCATTTTGTATATCAGGGACAAAATTGTCTAACATCTTCCTTTTCTTAAGATGGTTGGGTGTGATTTGAAGGAAACTTGGTTGTTATTTTTAGCTGGGTGAACAACCATAAAGCTACTCCTAAACTATAATCTGATTGCTGGTAAGTAAGTGTTAACATATTTAGAATGCAGCTATGATAAAATCAAACAATAATTAATAACCAATAATACTTCATTTTTGCAGCTGGTATAAAAGACAACAACTGCAGACATTTTCTGCATTAAATATCTAAGAATTTCAATGATGTCACAAGATTATTTAATTTATAAACAATTCCATTTTGCTGACAAAATAGACATTTCTTTATAATTCCTTAGCAGCTCATTTGTTGTCATTGTGCTAAGTTATGAGGTTATTATACTTTTCTGATGGTACAAATGGTAATAATATATCACCACTGTTGTCAACTGTACTTTCAAGAAAAATGAAACTATTAGTCAATAATTAATCATCTTACTTTTAAACTCACTGCATAATTTAGTTCTACTTTAAGATTTTTAATGCTTTATCCCTTGAATATACAGCCACCCACTTTACTGTCTATGATACTGATGGTGTCTCAATTATTTGAATTATAAACAATTTTGCAGTTTGCTTTGTATTTACTCTGTTGGCATTTAACTGTCATATTTCTACATATACAGATGTTTGGAATAGGATTAAATACAAAACCTTCTCCACAGCTTGTTACCCTACCCTCAACCTGTCAGAGACACTTCTAACAAAACATCAAAAACGAATATCACCTGAATTGTAAGAGAATATGCGTTTCAATTAATTTTCAATATAATCAAGATTTTAGAGAGGTTTAGCAACATAACTAATTTTATATACCACCGTGTCAGTGAATAGAATATAGGAACCTAAAATAAATTGCTCTTAAAATAAGGATCACCTGAAACAGCAGAAACAGAATCTGGATCTTAACCTGTGGACTTGTGATGCAAAGATTACAAATTAAAGAAAATACCAGCGGTGTATTTAACGTTTTTTGTATATTACTATATAATATATACACTGTAACTAAATCTGTAAATCTATTTCATATAAATGGTAAAATTATATTTAACTCCTTGTTAGCTCCTGTAAAATAACCACTGCCTAAACAGGGTCATGAGGGCTTGAGAAACTCCAGCCAGTAACAATGTATTATAAATTGACAGTACTTCGTTGTTATTTGAAATGAATTGGCATGAATTTTAATAGTCATAGTAGTGTGCTTGACAGTATCATTCTAGTGGTTATTGAGATGATTAACTATTGAAATAGTGAACTCTAAATGCTAAGGCTTTTGCAACTGTCAGAACACTGTCCTATTGACATGTTGAAACATATATATATATATAATTATAGGTTGCGACGGTCAATTTTCATTCTATGTATATCAAATCTGCTAAAAATAGCATTTATCTTGTGAAGAATTCACATATGTATAAGAAAAAAAAAAAACCTAACACCTTGTGACCTACTGCTACAAAATATTACCCATGTAAGTAATATTACACCATGAGCATAGCTGAAACTTCACTTTTTGAGGGGAAGTTCCTGGAATTGGTCTTATATACTCAGTCACCTTATACATTAATATATATAATATTGGTTGTTGTTTAACTCTAAGGCAGTCCTGATTGAGCATACCTATGATCAAATGTGTTTTAACATTGATCATCCTGTTCTTTTTGTTTATCTAGGACTACACTGTTCTACGTGTCCTTTCTTATTTATGGTAATATGATGCAATTCGAAAAATTGACTGCTATTTCTAAGAACAAGTGACTGCTTCTTCATTGAGCTTCCTTATACGAAGCTGGTGGTGACCACCAGAAATCATGTTATATCATTTATGTTATGAGATTTTGATGAAAATTTTATTTCAAAGAAAAAATTTTTTATATAGGTGGTCCCAGATTTGTCGATATTAAAATGGCAATTAGTATGAAATTAATCCTCTCAAAGAAACATGATTAAAAGTACTCAAGAAAATGTAACACATCTTGTAGAAATATCACCGGAGATAAACAACAACTGAATTTCAAGTTTCAAGTATGGGTGTTCACAAAAATGTTAAAAAGATAATTTTAAAAATTCTAAAAGTACATACTGATGCCAGTTCTTACAAATAGCACCGATCACTTCTCCAACTCTGTCTTCTTGGCCTGGATGTTGAAGGCTTACAACAAGATCATTGCCATCATTCATGTGAAATATAATAAGTTGGTCTGTATCTGGTGACACGCTCAGACCAGTTAGCTACAATAAAATACAGAATATTTATCTTACAAATGTTATTGATGTACAGTCAGCATTTGTTGTCATAGCAGTTACTGTAGTGCCAAATAAGCCTTAATTGAACAGGCCAAGGATCAAAAATATTGCAATGACACTGGTTTGTGTGTGTGTGTGTGTGTGTGTGTGTGTGTGTGTGTTTAGTAACTGGTATATAATGCTGGCATCTTTGGGTTTAATTATTGGTATATAATACTGGTTTGCTTGTGTTGTTGGTATGTAAAGTTAATGTATGTGTTTAGTTACAAGTATGTGTGTGCATATAATTACTAGTATATAGTGTATAATACTGGTATGTGGATAGTTATTAGCACATAACACTGCTCTGTGTGTTTGTGTGTGTGAGTGAGTGTAGTTACAGCTATATGATACTATTTTTTGGTATTGTCCTGGTACATAATATTGGTGCATGAGGTTACTAGTATACAGTACTGATGTTTATGCAATTACTTATGTATAATACCGGTTTGTGTTAGTAGTTAGTGGTGTGCGTGTTAATGGTACACATGAATTATTATTACAAACCCTCCTATTAAATTATGATAAACAAATACTGGGTGGTTAACTTAACCCATTGTCCAGATTAACGGCTCTAAGTGCTTTAGGCACCTTTAGTGTAATCTGCTCTAGTGCAAATATTCATGCCAAGTTTCTGGTTGGAACACACCTTCCTCTCCACTCTACCCACCATTAATCTCAGAAACCCTATACAAGTCATAGGTACTCCATTCTTTCTTGAATAAAAGATTAAAATAAAAAAGTAAAATTTGCTTTCTGTATCTAAATCTTATTCCATAGTTCAACATTTTCTTTTTTCATTTCCCAAAGGTACACTTGTATCCCTACATTCCTATAAACAACCCAATCCCAGTTGTAGGTCCCTAATGCAGTGTGTTTAGTGTTTGTACTTAATGGTAAAGAGAGTTGCACTGGTGTGTTGCGTGTGTGTGGGAGGGGTGTTGAACTCAATACATTCACTATCTTATTTGACTTTCTTCATTTGCAATCAATGATAACTTTTATATGTAAAGCCAGTCTAAACAGAAATTTGTCACTTACATTAACAAATGGAATTCCAGATTTCATTAATTTAAATTTCTTTTTGTGGTCAAACTTGTAAAAATGTCTGTCAGTGATGGCCACAGCTCTTTCAGATGATTTGTTGTTCTTATTTATCTGATGTAAAAAAAGAAATACAGATATAATACTAAAAAAAGGTTTACTAAAGAATATTCCTACGAAAGAACAAAGGAAGTTTCTTAGGTAGATATCCAGAGAAAAAGAATAACAATATAACAGCTGATGTAAATGCTGGTTGATTTTTCCAGCCATGCTTTATAATGTATAGAGAGAATAAGAGATATAAAGTTAATGTGCGTGCTATCAAAAAAGTTAGCAAATTGGGTCAGTGGGTTCCTCATAAACTTTCCTAGTCTCATCGGATGCAGAGTGTGAATGTATGCTCTTCTTTGCTGTCACATTTCATAAATGAACCTTATTTGAACTGAATAGTGACTGGTGACAAGAAATGGATTCTCTATAAAAATGTCAAGCACTGAAGACAGTGCATAGGGAAAGGAGAAACATTGGCACCCCAGGCTAAAGAAAGTCTTCACCCACATAATGACTGTTTGGTGGGATATGAAAGGTTTAGTCCACTTTGAACTTTTCAACCCAAATCAAATGATAACAAAGGAGATCTTCTGCAAGCAGCTTGAGTCAGCACTAGAAGAAAAACAACCATCTTTGGTTTCAAGACAAAAGCTGTTCTTCCATCAGGATAATGCTTGGCCACATACAGCAAGGATGACATTCCGAAGGCTGGAGCAGTTTGAATGGGAAACGATGCCCCATGCACCATATTTGCCAGACATTGTCCCATCTGATCATTCCGCACGCAATCTTCAAAATCATTTGGGCGGAGAAAATATGAATTCTGTAGACAAGATCAGAACAATACTGGAGAAGTATTTTTCATCATGAACAAGTGAATTTCAGAAGCGGGGCCTTGCAAGTCTAACAGATAGATGGAAGAGCATTGTGGTAATTGAAGGAGAGTATATTTTAGATTAAGAAAGAACTTTGTTTGTCTTAATTTTGAAAAATAAAAGAAGAGTAGAAAAACCACAAAAGCGGTGAGCTGGCAGAAACGTTAGCATGCTGGGTGAAATGCTTAGTGGTATTTTGTCTGTCTTTATGTTCTCAATTCAAATTCTGCTGAGGTCGACTTTGCCTCTCATCTTTTCGGGGTCGATAAATTATGTACCAATTGTATACTGGGGTCAATCTAATCAAATGGCCCCTCCACCAAAATTTTGGGCATTGTACCTAGAGTAGAAAAGATTTTAAAGGCAGTGAGCTGGAAGAAATGTTAGCACACCAGACGAAATGCTTAGCAGTATTTTGTCTGTCTTTATGTTCTGAGTTCAAATTCCATTGAGGTCAACTTTGCCTTTCATCCTTTCGGGGTCGATAAATTAAGTGCCAGTTGTGTACTGGGGTCAATCTAATCGATAGCCCTACTCCCCCAAAATTTTGGGCCTTGTGCCTAGAGTAGAAAAGAATATTTGTTGGTAGAAGATTAATTAAAATATGATTGAAGTAAAAAATAAAAAATAATTTTTCATGGACTTTTATGAATTTACATCAGTTCACTAGAAGCTGCTTTTATTCAGTCTGATTTTCCTAATTGTCCACTTAATAGGTGCTGGTGTGACTGTGTGGTTAGAAGCTTGCTTCCCAACTACAAGGTTCTGGGTTCAGTCCCACAGCATGGTACCTTGGGCAAGTGTCTTCTACTATAGCCTTGGGTTGACCAAAACTTTGTCAGTGGATTTGATAGACAGAAACTAAAGGAAGCCCATCATATATATGTGTGTGTGTGTACGCATGTGCATGTCTCTGCATCTGTGTTAGTCCCCCAACTCCACCATTTGACAATCAGTGTTGGTGTCTTTAAGTCCTCATAACCTAGCAATTTGACAAGAGAGACCGATAGAATAAGTATCAGGTTTAACAAGAAGTAATTTTATTCAATAAAAAACTCCTCAAAGTAGTGCTCCAGCATGGCCACAATCTAATGAATGAAGCAAGTAAAAAATAAAAGAAAAAAATTTATGGAAAAATAAAACTTTTAATGGATAACTCTTTGTGACATTCATGTTTTAAAACTATTATAGTGACATATAGCATGGAGACAGCTGATGAACTACTTAAGAACAGCTCATAGGTTCAGCTATGTAGCTATAACATGTTCTATTCTGGTCTGTTATCAGACCAAATTGTATAATGTCATGAATGAATGTGTGGAATGCAGTATGAAATTTAAGGTACATTGATTTTGTTTTGTTGTTTAGTTTCTCCATGCATGATTGAAGGCTTTGATAGCAATATTGATTCCTTGGGATACATTAAATGTAGTTGGCAATCCAACTACATTTGTTTGTCATAGGTTTTAAAACTATTATAGTATAGTTGTGTGTTTTATGTCTGTTTGGATCAATCAGGCATTTCCCTTGGTATTATGCAACGGAGAACTTAATTGAACAAAATGTTTTGTAGGCTATAAAATTGCATGTATTTTCTGGGATTATCTAGGGATTAAAACTTCGAACATTTAATCATTTCACTTAAAATATGAGATTTATTTGAAACAAGACCTAACTATTGCATTAAAGTATTGAGTAAATTATTTAGATAAAAAATTATTGAAAATGGAGAATTTACATAGGTGATCTATTTATTTAGATTAATGAGGAAATAAAAAATGGGTTTCACTCAAGTTGTAGCACAGAATCATGTCAGCATGGTAATGGTAATTAAAAAGATTTCAGGAAGAATAACAAAAAAAAAAAAAGAAAAGAAAGAAAAAAATGAGTTTGTAAATTAATTTTATGCTGTACAGAAAAAGAAAAAAACCAGAGGAGAAAAAAAGAAAAAGAAGCATAAGTTGCATAATGCTTCTGAAAGTGGAATGAAGTTTTACGTCAGAAGAGCTTCTCAGTCAAGGGAGATAATCGATAAGAACACTGATATATGAGGCAAGACGTAAGAATATGGTCTTTGTGTGGGTGTAGGTAAGGATATGTGGGTGTTTGTCCATAGTGGTGTGTGTGTATGCTGTGTAGATGTGAATAAAACAATGGTATGGATGTAAAAGACAAATGGATTGAACAGAAGACAGGGTGTTTATGAGTTACAATGGGATGGTGCTTCTCAGCAGATGAAAGGTTTTTTAGTTAACGGAAATAATGGACAAGAAAGCTGTTGTAAATGTGTTTTAAAGTATGTGCATTTGTGTTTTATCAAGAGAAAGGGCAGTAAAATGCAAGTTTATGTTCTTTAAGTGTGTGTGTGTGTCTGTGTGTGGGAGAGAGAGAGCATGTGCAAGTATGTGTTCGGTATAGCTGATGTGAATTAAACATAATAGCATGTTTGTGTGCATGTCATAGATAGTTGCTTAGAGAATAGAAGATGGGTTGTGTATATGCATGTGTGTGTGGATGTGGAGAGTAATGAAGGGGAAATGTAAAGTGCACAGTGGAGTATGTTATAAGGAGTGACATGTAAGAAATGGCAATGTTTTTAAAGTAAAGACAACAAAGTATTCCAGTTGGATGAATTATTTGCTAGGAGTTGTTCCCTATGCAAACAAGAGATTGCTGATGCATGGTGTAAAATAGCATCACAAAGAACTGAAAATGGCTATGTCAAGGGGAATTCAAATGATTAGCTACAAGTCTAAGAATTTGGATACTGTTTGTCAGACATCTAAAGGATGCTTTCTAAAATGGCCTGCCAATCTCTGACTAGTTTATACTCTATAGAGTATAAACATGCCATGTAGTTGACATTCTATGTCATGAATGAGGCTTTTTTCAGTACAAGTGAAGTTACCAGTGATGTAGAATGAGGAGTTAGTTCTTAGATGGTAGCAATATCTTGGATGAAAGGGCAGTTGTTCGAGAAGAAAAAGGAATAGGTGATGGTTACAGGTTGGGTGTAGCAAGGCATAAGAAAAATATGGATTAGAAAAAAAAATGGGGACTGTGCCACATCTGAAGGAAGTGGAAAAAGGCGTATAGGGTGGAAAGTGGTAAGGTCAGATTGGTAGAGACAGAAATGCAGTAGAATGGCTATTTAAAGTGGTAAGGTCGTGGGACGGTGAGTGAGAGGAAAGTAAAGGAGTTGGGGGTAGGGTAGATACAATGTATGTGGAATATACAACAAGCTGAGTGAAAGCATCAACATCTGATTGGGGTTAACTAGGGCACATAAGATAGAGAAGACGAAGGAATTATGGAAAAAAGATAGCATATTTGGATGAATGGGGCAGAATGAGGTGATACCATGTAGAACACATTCATTGGTGTAATATCTGTATAGCTCTAACATAAGTACAGAGGACTGGAAGAAGATTTGGGTCTCATTCAGACCAAGAAATAGATTAGCATACTTAGGATCTATCTTGGTACCCATGTTCACCCAAGTAATTTGATGATAGAATTCAGTGAAAAAGAAAATGTTGTTCAGAGTGAGAGGGTGGTTGGCTCAAGTATGCGGCACAATACCTATCTTCACCTTTAGCTATCCATCTATCATATACACACATCTTTGTGTTTCATTCACAACGCAACAGCACACATACCTGCATATACTCTCAACATTCACACACCACCCCATACATAATGAACATATTCTCACATGTTCTCTTTAATTTGAAAAAAATGCACACATATGCACTATAACACATGATACAACAACATTCTCATCCATTATCATGCTTTTCTGAAAAACTCTTCCAACAAGAAACACCTTTCCATTTAATTACATCTGTATACTGTTCTTTCACATGCAATGTCTGGTGTAGAAGTCTTACCAAACATTCACACTTTCCCTTCTGTTTTCTTTTCTTTTTATCGACGAAGAGCCAAAACCCAAAATATTAAATTTTCTTCTGTTTCTTCTTTATGTTGCAAAATTAATTACATTGCATTAATTACCTTACAAGTCTGTTTTTGTTGTATTTTGTTACTGAAATCATTTAGTTTCCATGAATTTACTTACCTTTCTAACAAAAGAAGCAAATAGTACAGCTGAATAACCATCTTTCTTTTTTAAACTGTTCATTCGAGAAACATAATCAGCAGTATTTGAGTTTTCCTTACACTGAAATATAAGAAACCAAAACAATAGAGAGTAAAGTAGAGAATAACATCAAATATAAGAAAAAACAACAAAGAATAACACAAATATTATCAAAAACAATACAGTAACTCCAAACATTATTAAAAACAGAACCTGTTTAATTTATCAGATAAAAGACAGTATGTCTTTTAGCTCTCATTTTAATCATTTGACTGTGGCCATGTTGGGGTACCACCTTAAAAAAATTTCATTGAATGAGTTGACCCCAGTATTTATTTTTATCTTTTAAGCCAGGTATTCTATCATATCAGTTTCTTTTACTGAAGTTACAGGGATGTAAACACACCAAAACCAGTTGTCAAGTGGTGTTGATGGACACAGACACACACATGCATATATAAATATATATATATATATATATATGTAAAGACACACACACACACACACACACACACACACACACACACACACACACACACACACAGAGTTATATATATAATTGGCACTTGTGACGGTGGCACATAAAAGCACCCCAGTGTCACGCAAATGGAACCTGTGCTGGCAGAACGTAACAGACCCATTACACTCTCAGAGTGGTTGACATTAGGAAGGGTATCCAGTCATAGAAAACCAAATCAGACTGGAGTTGTTTGTATGTAGTCCAGTGGCTAAAGTTTAGGTTGTTTTAAGAACTAAAACAAATACTACTTAAAAGACAATATTCATTAAAGCTAACAGACAATGGAATAGAAAATACCAAAACAATAAATATTCAAGAACTACAAAAAACGCTCCAGATACATCCAATAATCTACTCTTTATTACAACACAAGAAATACAGAATATAATATTATCCACCAGAACATTTCACTACTAAGACAAGACCCAAGAATGAAACAAGCATTCGAAATACACAAAATAATCAAAAGTGAAAGACAATCAAAGTCTCTGAAAAAATTCCTCACAAGTGCTAAATTACCTTCAACAACTCCTACAGCAACAGTCAAACGACTCCTGTCTACTTTCCCACCAGACAGATTAAATTTTGAGTGCTCTGATTGTAACTAAACATGTTCACTCAATTGTGTCAGCTTGCATTTTCGGTGCAAATTATACTGCTACTTGACATTAATGCACGTACATAGCAGAAAACGCACAGAAGGTTCTAAAACTTAATCACGTGTTCATTCTCTACAAACACTTGACAGAAAACATTCAGAGCATTGATTACTACCACTAGACTCATTCAGTCAACCGTGTCAGCCTTAACTTATGACACTAAACATTGTTACTTGATACTAACACATGGGTGTAGCGGGGAACCTACAAAAATTTCTAAGACCAGTCATGTAACTATTCTCTACCAATCAAACCCTATTCGAAACATATACTAATTTGAGCCATGAACTTCCAATAAAAATAGGGCAAGCTTCAAACACTAGTCAGAAGCAAAACAGCTGTGACATAAGCCAAGTGTTTGAAAATCAGTGTAAACTGTGAAACTGGTTAAATTTGTGCATATAATAAAAAATATTTTAACTATTCTCAGTGCATTTTCAAGTTCTATTTTTTTCTATATTTCTACCCGTGTGAAATAAACTAACTTTGTTTTATTTTTATTTATATATATATATATATATCTTTGTTACAATATCATAAATCAGAAGAGCATACCCTATAAAATATAGAACAGTTGTTTATTCTTGTATGTGTAACGTAATAGTTTAGAAAAATCATTTGTTTCATATCTAGCGTGAACTAGACATCTCTTTAGTTTCTCTAAACGATAAAAAACGATTAAAGAAAAAAATATATATACTGTATATGGGTGTGTATATATATGATGGGCTTCCTTTAGTTTCCAAGAAGAAACATTTTATTATACAACCACTCCTGCAGCTGTGTTTTGATTCCAAATTAAATGTATTTTTCTATTGCATAAATTTCACAACTTCCTAGTTTACATCAACTTTGGATAATTTCTCCTCAATGTAACCCTTTTAACATTTAAGGTCAACTTCTAATTTAACTTTTAATCCAAGCTTTCACATAACCTCTGTTACTCTGACCTCATTCTTTTCTCACTTCTGGTGACAAATTCAGTTTACTTTTGCTTCTTCATTACCTGATGACTTTTCATATGAAAAGTTGCTACCAAAGCTCACATATATGACTGAATATTCATTAAAAATTTCACTGAACAATGTGAAAATATATAAATAAACAAAACAAGCAGTATATAAGCATAAAAGAGACTGACATTGAGTTGTAAATCTCAACGAAATATTGAAATGTAAAAACAAGACCTCGAGGCAACACGTCGGTCTCATACTTATAGAACAATCAACAAAATTGAATTTATGAATTTATCTCACCTGAAGGAGATAGTTGCCTTCCCATTTTCGTTTTAAACCCCATTCTGGCCGCTGCCCTTTCAACATTTCTGCTGTCAGTATTTTCATGTGAAACATTGTCCGTTCATCCTTGGGTATGGTTTCTATCTTCATCCATGCCCACCATCTATGCAAAAAGAATAACTTAGTTATGTGAATTGAAGATGTAACTTTGAAATAAGTACTGAAATTGTGATATTATATTGTATAGTTTTATATTATACCGTATAGTGCCCATATTATTATTATTAGTTTATATATTTACCTATAAAGCATCGTCTATCCCATGCTGTATGTTAGAGTAAAGTTAAAAAATTCAAATGTTCAATTCTGTTCACTCTACTGTAGTTGTAAATCTTGAAAATTTCATCTTTTCAATTGTTTTGGTTTTGGTTACCCACTATATTTTATCCTCTACCATAGCTCTAATTCTCAAAAATTTCATCTCTCCCTCCCTTCATTCGTTTTGTTACCAACTCTGTTTTCTCTTGCCCATACTGTCTGTATCCTTGCTTTTTCCATGTTAGTTAATTAGTGGCTCTCGATTCGTTTATGGATAATTTACATTGCATTCATTGGGCCACAATGTTTGCTTGTTCATGACGTGCCCTTCCAACCCGTCCCCACTACCTGTACTAGAAGTCTTTTTCCTTTCTCCTAGTAACTCTAACAGTTACCTATACGGTACACTCTCCCCAACTTCCATCCCTATCTAGTGGCTATCTCCCAGTAAATGTAGTGAATAAAATGATGATGTAGTGTATGCAGGTTGAAACTTATTTGTACTTATATGATGTCTGCCAAACGTACATGTGAGCTTTCTTTACAGATGCAAAATGCTGTTCCCCATCCTTATGTCTCCCTGCCCACACCCTCTACACCCCCAGAGTTGGCACACTTAATGTGGGCACATTGAAAGGTAGGTCTAGTGAGATTGTTGAGATGCTTAAACGGAGGTGTGTAGATTTGTGTTGCATCCAAGAAGTAAGGCAGAAATGAAGTTTGGCTAGGTTCCTCAGAGCAAAGAGCATAGGTATAAGATTTTCTGGGTAGGAAACAGTGATGGGATTGGGAGCATGGGCATACTCCTTACTGAGAAATCAGTTGATAAAGTCATTGAGGTAGTCAAAGTTTGTGATAAAATACTTAAGCTTGGCTCTAACATAAGAAAATATTTTTTTAGATAAGCCATATTTGTAGCATGTCTATGTTTGTGCATGTCTATACGTTCTATGTTTATTCTATGACTAAGTTGTTTAAATCTAATCTTATTTGTCAATTTTCTGAAGAATATCAGCTTCATTGATGATACCATTTTAACTCCCTAAAAAGTTTTTTTTATATGTGGTTCCATAGTTTCTGTGTTTTACACATTTTTAATGTTCATTTTCTTTTCAAGATTTGAAGTGGGTGGGTTGGCAGTAGTTTTTATACTTAGATAGTTTAGGGCTTGTTTTTGTCAAAACAGTTTTAAAACTGGGTGTTATTCTTACTGTTAACCACTAAGCCAGAAAGAGTGGAACCTGTTGTCAGTCACATAAACATTGGAATGCAGAGTTATTTCCCCTGCCCATGAGAACAACAATGGCAAACGTAAAGGTTTGTATTTTTTCATTTTAACTACATAAGTATTGAATCTTATTGCCTGCAATAACAATTTGACCAATAATTGGAAGTGAAAATATATTTCTAGAATCATTCCTTACCGATGATAAGCCAATGTTAAAATAGGCATAAAGTCTTTTATAACAACAGGATAGTTAGGCCAGGTTAGATTCTTTCCATAATTCTTTCTCTTTTTTACATTCCTTGAAAATAGAAATTAATTTTAATACATTTAATACTAACATAAACTTCCAAAAGATGGACATATTAAAAAAATTACGACTTGATAAAATTTAACAAGATTGTTATAAAAAAAAGTAAATGTAACATCAAATTCAGAATAATGACTCAAAATCTATTTTCAAACAATACAACAAAATACAGTTAGTATTTCAAAACTGTTATTCTTATCTTTAAAAATAATCTATTTTATACCTTTTGAAATTGATTTTTAAAAATTCAAGTTGACATTATTTAAAAATACCTGATTCATTTTATGTATACCCCCAAATTCAGATACACTGTTAATGAATCTGAAAATATTTCATGAATTCTTGAATATTTTTCAGTTGGTTGTTTAGTTCCTAAGCCAATTATTTTTTGCCATGACTTTAGAAAAAACACTATATACCTATTCTACACAGTAATCATATCATTCCAACCTGTAATTCAACCTGCAATTCAACCTGCACACATAATAATCTTTCAATAGGTCCAAAAGAAATTTAATGTTCTTCAAAACAATACATTTTCTTGATTGGCAATGAACATAAAAGTTCTTGGTAAACTGAGTCCTTGGTCAACATCCAGTCGCAATTTGTAACCTTTTATTATGATTATGATTATTAGGTGGCGAGCTGGCAGAATCGTTAGCATACTGGATGAAATGCTTAGTGGTATTTTGCCTGCAGTTACGTTCTGATTTCAAATTCTTCCAAGTCGACTTTGCCTTTCATCCTCTCAGGGTCAATAAATTACATACCAGTGAAACATGAGTCGATGTAATCAACTAGTCCCGTCCCTGCACATTTCTTACCTTTACTAGAAAGGATTATTATTATTAATATTATTGATATCCTAAAACCACCTTGGTAATGCTTTTCCATGGGCTCTACCTTGTTAACATTTCTCATCCATACATCATACTCTAACACCAGCACTTCTCTATCACCTGTGAGCAAAATAGGCACATACTACATTCCCCAGCTTTCTCAGTTACCTTTCTTCCCTACCTCAACCCACTTCCATTTCCCATTATTCTCTCCTACCTACTGTCACACCTCGCTTATCTGCCATCACCCACAATGCCCACATATATCTACTGCAAACCCTGCCCCTGAAACTCTCCTAGGTTACTTATTTCTTTATTGTCCACAAGAGGATAAACATAGAGGGGACAAACAAGGACAGACAAAGGGATTAAATCGATTACATCAACCCCAGTGTGCAACTGGTACTTAATTTATCAACCCCGAAAGGATGAAAAGCAAAGTCGACCTCGGCAGAATTTGAACTCAGAACTTAATGGCAGACGAAATACCTCTAAGCATTTCGCCCGGTGTGCTAACGTTTCTGCCAGCTCACCGCCCTTAAACTAGGTTTCTCTCAATCATTTACTATAGTCATCTCTGCCTTGTGCACTCACCCAGTCCAAATCTCTGTATCACTTCACCTATTCTCATCACCCCCACAGTCCCTTGAGGGCATATCCCAAAACATCTTCATATCTCTCTTACTATTGCTCTCCTTATCTTATTTTACTCTCTAATTCACCCTCTTTATTTTACTGTAACTTATTCTCCTTCCCTTTCCAACTGGGTAATCCATGTATCTACAGCAAGACACCCATCTCTGTCCCACTACATCTTTCATCTCTCAACTGGCACAAAGTGATCCTTACTCTGACAATACTTTTCCCTTCTCCAAGTTGAGGTGTATTTGCTTTTTTGTTTTGTCTTGCAAGGTACTTGGTAACTCTGTCAGTGCTGGTACCACATAAAAAGCACCCAGTACTCTCTGTAAAGTGGTTGGTGTTAGGAAGAGCATACTGCTCCCAACTTTGCCTGCTTCTGTAAGACCATTCAACTCATGCCAGCATGGAAAACAGACATTAACTGACTACTATTATTATGATTATTATCATTATAATGGTGATGAGCTGGCATAATTGTTAGCATGCCAGACAAAATGCTTAGCAGCATTTCATCTGTCTTTCTATTCTTGGTTGAAATGCCATCTAGTTTGACTTTGTTTGTCATCCTATCAAGGTCAATGAAATAAGTATCAGTTGAGCCCCATCTCCACAAACTTCAGGCTTTGCCCCTATGATAGAAAGGACTATTATTTTTACAATAAGGCTTTTTGAAAAAAATCAACATCACAAGTACCACTTCTTATTCCTCAGGAGACAATACTGTAAATGTATGTTGAAAGCATTTAATTTATGTAAAGTAACTATAGAATAACAGCAAGTAAAAATTGTCCGAAACAATGTTCTTCATGAAACTGCTAATTGTTTGAGAGAATTCTAAGTAGGAAAGAACTATCTTTTAAATATTTTATTAAGATTAACAAATTACTCTTATGAACATTTTACTAAAAGATTAATCAGCTATTAAATTAATAATGATTGTTCATTAGAGTTATTTTTAATGTACTGTAGGAAAGATGAAAATAAAGGGCCAGGGATCACAAAGAGATATAGAAAATAATAATTATTAATAATAGAGATAGGTGGAATGTACACAATATATCTCCATTTTGGTCTTTTTCTCATGCCATGAGATGTTTTGAATCTTCATGAGAACTTGAAACTACTCCATGGTTCAGGTTTTAGTTCCATAGACAAGAATGTTCTCTACCCATTTTCTGTAAAAAGGCAAGTCTTACTGACTTTGAAGTGCTTGGTTGCCAGATGTTTTGAAGCTTGTTACAGGCACTCCAGGCTAGGCCCTTGTGTGTAAGGAAGTCTTTCCTACTGTCAGCAACATAGAACCCAAAGTTCTTTATCTCACTGACTTCCTTAGGTCATGTGCCACTGGGAATAAATTGACAAGTGACCTTCATTTTTACTGATGGCTATATATTCAGTGCCACTTTGCATTGAATGATGGACTAACTTTGGCCACAGTATTCTCAAGGGATGCTAACAATTTCTGTGCATTACACAGAGAAGGCTTTGCTGAACATTAGGCCATATCAGATGTTATATTGGGAGACTTCCACATCTTAATAAAGGATGAAGACCATTCAACTACATTGATATTATTGGTGGAGACAGCATGAAACTTAAGATCTACCAAAGCTAACAGGGACAGAGATTCTGGGTGCTGCATTGAGATGCATTTGAATTGTAGGTACTTGAAGGAGGAGCATTGTTATTGAAAATGTTTTTCTTAAACAGCAACAAATCTGGTTAAAAAATGAAGAAGCCTACATATGATTGCTTTGCTTGCTAGAAGTAGCACAAGTCAAATTTCCTCCAAATAACATGGTTTAAACATATAAATATACATTGGTAAACTAACCCTCAAATCTTTGTAAAAATATAAATAAGATAGTGAATTCAATCATTTAAAAAATAAAACTTATATTTACAAGTATATGTATATGATATTGCAATGGCTTACCTGAACAAATGCTGCATTTCATTGAAGAAACGGTGAATTCGGTATTTCCTATAAGCATTTCTTATTGCATACACTGCTCGTAGCCTATTAACATATCTACGGGCCAAAGTACCACGCCACATCTAAATAGAAAAGGTTACATTATAAACACACTGATTACATTTACCACAGCAAAAATGGGATCATAATTCAATCATCAGTGAATTTCTTGAGTTTAAAATCCCAAATTGGTCAAAACATAATAGAAAACATGACCCAAAAGATGATTAGAAGAATCATGCTTTGTGTCTTACTAATTTGTTGGACCTATCTAGGACAGAGAATATAATTCAGTCTCTAGCTATTGTCCATAATATTGGATGCAAGTCAGGAGATCAATTCCTGTAGATGGACATAGACTGGTTAAAAATGGGGCAGTGTTGGTCCCTAAGAATTACAAATGGCTTCATTTGTTTGTGTTTAAGGAACAAAGGAGAGAAGAAAGTTTAAATCAATGTGATCAAACTCCATGTCAGATTGTTCGTTCAGTTTTACATTAGTTTATACCAGAGCTACAGTAGTGACACCACACTAACACTGACAACACCATGAGCAAACCAAAACATTTAAAACATTCCTATAACTTACGTGTCAATAGAACAAATCAGTCTAGAAAGTGCATAGTTGAGTGGTAAATGGACAGAGCTAACTGGAAATTAGCAGAACATTTTGCTGGTCTACTGTACCAAGATAAAATGCATATTTCACTTAAATTGACCAATTGCTTCTCTAACTCTAATCCTTACATCCATTTCTCCTAGTTTGACTAGGATACTGTTACAAAAACTGACATTGCCATGTTGCTTGATTGAGTTGTTGTACAATCTAATATCATTGCTGTTTTACAGTTTGATATCATTGTTACATATACAGTTTGATATTATTACTGTTATACAGTAATAATAATAATGATATGCAGAAATAATAATAGTTATGCAGGAATAATAATACAGGCTGATGTCTAACTATCCTATAATCTGATATCATTGTTGCAGTGATAATGTTTCAAATGTAAAAAAATAAAACTGCATCACTATGTAAATGTATCTTGGAAAACAGAAAACATTGTTAGTGAGAGATTAATAATGATTTACCTTCTGAAGAATGAGAACCAGAGACGGTATAACTTTCTCTCTTGATGCCTCTAAATAGAAAAGTATTTTGGGTGAACGTATAAAAATCTTTGTTTTGCCATATTCCACTTCTGAGCTGATATTATGTTCTGTAATAATTTCCTTAACCCCTTGTTTCAGTGCACCATTATAGTTGGGCCAGGTTGCTGAGCAAATACATTTATATCTGGAAGATAGAGAAATTTAGTCAAAGAAACTGATATTTTGTATCATTTAAAGATAGGTAGTCAAACATACATGTATGATGTGTTCCATATACCAGCAACAATCATGAAATAAATTTAGCTATTGTGAGTAATAAATATTGTGATTTAATAAATTTAGCTATTGTGAGTAAATCTTCAATTTACAATTTATGTACATTAGCAGTCAAGGTAAGTTTATAATATGAGAGTGTATAAAAGAAGCATTAGTGATATTGAAAAGTAGGTGAGAACACACAGTCATGTGTGTGTACATTATTACCAAGAATATGCTATTGAACATTTATTGCAACTCAAAGGGTGCTTCATATAGGAGTCCTACATTTTCAAACCTATATATACAGTATATACAACTTGGTGATTATACACTTATTTTTTACTTCTAATTAAATGTTTGGTTTTAATTTATTTTATATTTTCTGTCTCATTAATAAACGTATTAGACTCTGAATGTGCATTTAGTTTCCAAAAATGATGCTCATCTCCAATTGGGGAGGTGATATGATGTGATGATATTGGGATATGTAATAGGTTTTATATGAACATGCTTATTAAACTCACCTGGTAAGAAACCTGGTATATGTTGTTCTAAAAGCAAAGCCAGCTCTGCGGACTCTGACATTTTCCATTAATCCAAGATACATCACTTGATGACAGATCCTTTCATCATCAAAATGTACTGGAGATTTGGTATCATTTGGTTTGATACATCGCACATAATGGGGTTCCTACAGCAGAAAGAAGCACAACCAATTAGAAGAACTTCAAAGTAAAACAAATTATGACAGAGAAGGACAAATAAGAAAAAAAAAAAGAGAACACATATACACACACATATTGTTTAAGTGTGTGGTGAAACATGATCATCGAATGTTGAGCCTCACAGAGGCAATAGCAAGTAACCGAGACCTTGGTGATATGCTGTGCTTGAAAAAGCTCATAAAGCCAAGGGAAACCATAGTCATGACTGTTACCAGTGTCGTGTAAATGATACCTGTGAAATTGTAGTTATGGCTGTTACTGGAGTCATGTAAATGGCACCCATGCTGGTGGCATGTAAAAAGCACCCATTACACTCTCAGAGTGGCTGGGATTAGGAAGGTATCCAGCCATAGAAACCATGCCAAATCAGACAGGAACCTGATGCAGCTCTCTGACTTACCAATTCCGGTCAGACTGTCTAACCCATGCCAGTATGAAAAGCAGACGTTAAATGATTACTTAGAGGTTTAAAATATCAATAAATGATCCATCCAATTTAGAAAACAAATTACTTTACATATTAGCACAGAGTCAAAATTTTACTTATTTAGAACAAGACCCCTTTCATATGTAAGAGGAGGGTAATGTAGTCAGTTTGAGTTGATCCTGATATATTTTGGTGCTTATTTTATTGAAGGATGAAAGATTATACCAAACTCTATGTTGAAAACTAGAAATATGAGACAATTCAGTAGATATCATAAAGCATCTAGTCTCATCCAGCAGATCTCAAATAATGATAATCTCTACAGCAATAGGAAATTGTTCATATGTTAATTCTAATTTCAATACAAAATTTTGCAGATATATATATATATATATATTATATATATATATATATATGTGTGTGTGTGTGTATGTGTGTGTGTGTGTGTGTGCAGAGAACAACTTCTGCCACATTCCAGGGAGAAAAACTAGAAGTAGTTGATAGCTTCCATTACCTAGGTGACCAAGTCAGTAGCGAGGGAGGGTACGCTGAAAGTGTAGCTGTTAGAATAAGAATAGCATTAGGAAGGGCATCCAGCTGTATAAACTCTGCCAGATCAAATTGGAGCCTAGTGCAGCCATCTGGTTCACCAGTCCTCAGTCAAATCCTCCAACCCATGCTAGCATGGAAAGCGGATGTATGATGATGACGATGATGATGATATATACAGGGAGCGGTGAATAAACTGTCAACTAAATTACGTAATAATGAAAATGACACTGACATAACATTTTAGCAGATATATTTACCAAAATTACATAAAAATATCTTGAAATACTAAAGAGTAAATTAATTCAATAAAATCACCATTGGCTTCGACCAGAGCCTCCAGACAACTTTGGAATCTTCTGCAACTCTTCTGGATGGTCTCCTTGTTTAAGTTGGTGAATGCTGCCATAATCCTTGCCTTCAGTTCATCTTTGGTGTTACAAGGAGTTTTGTTGGTCTCTTGCTCAACTGCACCCCACACATAATAATCAAGGGGTTTGCAGTCTGGGGAGATAGATGACCAGATGTTAGGGGTGATGTGATCGCAAAAATTGTCCGACAGCCATGACTGGGTTCTCCTGCTTGTGTGGCATGGTGCAGAGTCCTGTTGCCAGACAGGAGCCACCCTCTTGACCCAGGGCAGCACTACCTCCTGCAGACACTTGATGTAGGCCTCTGTATTGAGTGTGAAGCCATGTGGGAAGATGGAGGCACAACATCGCCATCACTAGTGATCACTTCAAACGCCATGATGTTGACTGAATGTTTGATTTTTATCCTCTCGGTATATGTTCTGGGGACACAGCAAGCCAACAGTTGTTCTGTGTGTTCATATGATACTGGCAGAAATTTTCCTCGTCTGAGAAAAACCAAAGCAGGTTCAGTTGGAGGGGATGCTTGAGTTTGTTCAGAAGGCTTTGTAGCAAAGTCATTCCTCTTGTCTTTGATGGCTTGGGATAAAAATTGGCTATTTCTCATCTTGTATGAGGAGTACTGAATGTCTTCATGCACTGCTTGCCTGATAAGAGACTCAGACACTCCTATGTCCCTGGTGATGGATCTGATTGACTTGGAGGGATCGTTGTCAATCATGACCTGGATCTGACCAACAAATTCAGGAGTTCTTTTCTGATTAGAATGACTAGAGTGAATTTTCTGAGCTGCTGTACCCTCATAATCACCATTAGACTCATGCAACTCTATCTATCTATCTATCTAGATAGATAGATAGACAGACAGATAGAAAGACAGACAGACAGACAGACAAAGGAAAAGTGACAGTTCTCGAGATTTCATTAAAAACCAATTGATTAAAGTATCATACAACCTTAATAGCTTAATGATTTAATATAATGAGAAATGAATAAATAAATACTCCAAGAGATTGGAAACTGTTCATTGAGAAGCATTTAGCTATTTAGAAAATCTTTAAAGTAAATAAAAGTAAGGGTTTATTTATATATATCATATGAACAAAATAACAGGACTTACTTTGCTTGCCAAATTGGCTACAAGAGTAATTATTGAGTTTTTGAAGTTGGTACCAGCTGTTGGGGGACGTTTTGTGGTCTGAAACCAAAAAATAGATATAAAACTAGTGGTGTATACACTGTTAGTATTATTGTGTGTGTGTGTGTGTGTGTAAGCATATATATATATATATATATATATATATATATATATATATAACTATGAATGTCATTCATAATTTTAATTTTATTTTATTAATAGCCCTTTTCTCTTCTCACATATTTTATATTCATTTTTGATAAGGTTTTTCAAAAAAACCGAAACATGTAAGTTAATTAAAACACCCAAAAAATGTTTTTAAAAAGTGGCATTTTCATTTGTATTCATCTTCAATATATATATATGTATATATATATATATATATATATACACACACACACACACGAATGAGCGGACAAACAAAAGAAAAAGACACTCAACACATTTAGTAGGAGTAACATGTATTATTTAAAACAGTTTGATTTGGCTCCTTGTGACTTAGAATCGGTCTTCTGTTAGAGGTCTGCAAAAGTAAGTTGCATAGAGTTGAATATATTAGTTTTGTATCCATTATTCTGCATATGTGCTAGAGGAAAATGACTATTAATATAAGAAACAACTTGAGACAAAATCAAAGTGTTTTGTTTGTGGTTGAAATATGTATGTGTATATATACGAGGTGGAATCAAAAAGTTCCCGGACTAGTTCTGTAGTGAACCCAACAAATGGCAGTACATGGTTGTGTGCACAGTGGGAGCTAGCAGTAACCTTCATGGGGCAGTGTGCTGAGTGACATCACTATATTTTTCTTTGCAAGTTGTGAAATTTGTGTTTTTGTGATCACATCTATGCTGTAGTCTGTGAATTTGTCAAGCACAGGAACAAAGAGCCAACATGAAATTTTGTGTTAAACATGGGAAGTCTGCTACAGAGACATTGAGCATACTTTGGTAAGCTTACTGTGACAAGGCAATGGATCATATGCAATGTTTTGTGTGGCATGGCCACTTCAAAAGCAGAAGAATGTCCCTGGAAGAAGATGAACAATCTGGACACGATGTGTGTCACCCCTTGGAGAGTAACCTCTGTATTCTGTATTGATGGAGTATTAGAGTATCTCCTGATGTTAGTTTTAAAGAGTAACTTCCAGAATCAATTACGGATATTCTAGAGAGTTTTTCTATGTAGCTTGTTTTAAAGTGACTGTAAGACAACATCTATAGTCCATGTAACGAATTATACTTACCTCAGATATTTTAAGGCTGCCATCTGGCCACATAAGTTTTAGTAATTCGTCTTTGCTGAAAAAGAAAGAATAAAATACCTCATTACCCTTAATTTTTTTAAAATTTTCTTTTGGTGGTTTTAGAAAGATGAATAAAATGTGTCATTTGAAGTATAACTTAGAAGAAAGCACGTGAGACAAAATTCTATATTTGTATACAGTAAATGTTGACTTGTACAAAGATGAATAGGACACACAGTCATAGACTAAAGCAAATATCATACATTCCTGCTTCATTTATACAAACCAATTTTTAAAATGATATTTATTTACTGATAAGTTATCAAACCACAACTAGAATAATATTTTACTTCTATCACTCCTCAGTTGATTCTTTTTCATTTAAACATTTTGTGAATAAATATGAAATTGAAAATCTATAGAAGAGAAGTTGTCATGTCTATGACAATTTTATCATGACACCAATACTAGAGAATATAGAGGGGAGAATATGATGGATAAGAGGTGAATAAAGGTTATATGGATTTTAAATTAATTTTTATTCACAAAATTTCTAAATGAAAAAAAGAAAAAACTCAACTGAGGAACTCTAAGTCATGTAAATAGAATGATTTTATATGATAAACATGATATACTGACTAAAGATATGAAAATATACATAATAAACATTATAACGTGACTAAAAATATAAGATATATATGTATATATGATAAACATGATATAGTGGTTACTGATATAAGATATGCATAAATGCATGAGAGTGACTATTGCTATCATCCATAAGCATTTGACTTCATGTTATGAAGTTTAAACATTAGCTGTTTTATTTCTTTCTTTAGAAAATCAGATATAAATTATAATTTTTGATGATTTCTTGCCATTTATTTATTTTTCATAGTTTAGGAAGGAAAATCCTCATAATGAAGAGTAGGGCACAAAAAAATTATAGAGTTACTTAAGTGTAGATGGACTGTATGTAGGTTCTGATATAAAAAGATTAATCCCTAAAGTTAGACACTATTAAGGAATATATGTAGACATTTTCATTATAATAACTTGAGGTGCAGCGACATTGATGATAAAAGAATGGTAAAAAGTGTTAGTAATAAAGAGTTTGGAGTTGTTTATCCACTGTTCAGCTGATCTCAAAGACTTATGTCCAAGGCCTATGAAAGAAATTTGATAAGGCAGAACAAAACTGCTTCTGTATATCTGGGAAAATTTGGGCAACCTGAAAATTCAGGAGCTGCAAAGGGTGGGACTCAACAGCCAACCAGAGACACTAGGCTGATGTCAGTTTACTTTCTTCACTTTTATGTGGAGCTGTCAATGTCAGGAGAGTGGTGTATGTAACTTGTAGTATTGTTATCTTGTGTTTGTGTTACATTGTTGAAAATGATTGTATTTGAGATTTTTTTTGTTGTTGTTACTGGAAAGTAGAGAGAGTAAATTAGGTGTATGTAAATTTCAGGTTGTTTTGAAAAGGAGGGAGAGAATAAAACAAAGCAATCCTAGGCGACTTCTGATTTAATGGAAGAAGAATCCACCTAATCTGTAGAAGACGTGTGAAAAAGAACATTTTGAAGCTTTCCATACAACTTGAATTTATAAGAGTTTCAATTCCTAGTTCAAGATATTCCATTATTCAGCTAAGGCACTTCAAAGGAGTAATAAAAGCAAAAATTCCCCTACTCCATAATAGTAATGTGAAATATTTCAGTATTCTAAAGAGAAACAGGAATGTAAATCATAAACCAAGTCTTTGAGGAGTAAAGGTACAGCTTGATCATCCTTTAAGGGATTATTACAATATGGAATAAAAGAAGAAGTCAGGAATTGTTTCTAGAAGCTAGGAGCTAAAAGGTCAACTTTTGACTTACCTATTTAGAAATGGACCCCAGAAAATCCTTTATAGCTTATAATTTTTATTATAAAACAAAATTTAGATTAGATAGTAAGGTTCATTACAATCTTTTAAGCAAATATGTAATATGAATATGTGAGGAACTACAATGGTAGTCGTTTAAAAGTCACAGACAAGGGACATGCAGTTTCTCAAACAAAAGGAGTTACCTATTGAAGAGCATTCTTTTAATATCTTGGTAGAGAGTGTCTTTATTTTTATCCAAAAATCCATTGACATTGTATGTTACATCTCCTGCATAATGTTTTATCCGAAAATCTCGGCCATGTTCCATGCTCTTATCTGCTGGTGACAACTAAATAAGAGATATGCAAAAAAATATTCCAAACATTTGCTTTCTATTTCAAAATATTCAATCTGTCGAGATCAATGTTTCATATTATAAAATGATTGGCAGTGAATTATTGTTCGGAATATTATTATTATTATTATTA
Source organism: Octopus bimaculoides (assembly GCF_046866305.1). Taxonomy (NCBI): domain Eukaryota; kingdom Metazoa; phylum Mollusca; class Cephalopoda; order Octopoda; family Octopodidae; genus Octopus; species Octopus bimaculoides. Next base: position 60,600,932 of record NC_142936.1, on the reverse strand, counting down.
TTACTATTATTATTATTATTTTCTGTTCAGATTTATCCGTTTTTATAATTGGATATTTCTTCTCTGTCCGGTTGATATAAACAATAGACAGGTCATTGAAGTGAGTGTAATAATGTTAAGTACTTTGATGTGTGGGTTATACAAAACATTTTAAAATGAGTATTGTTTAAGAAACAATTTAAACATTCATATGATACTTTCTGCATTAATGCAATTTTATTGACAAAGAACTATTGCAATAAAAAAGAAGAAAAAAGAATTGACATTAACTTACAGTACGACAAGTAAAATGTTCATGTTTATTAAGGGTTTTGGAAAGTTCTTCTAGGAATTTCTGAAAGACAAAAATTACATTTAATGTTTTTAAAAAATGGCAAAAAAAGGTTATGGTGGTGGGGGTATTGATGAGATGACGGAAAAGTTACCCAACTCATAGTTGAATGATTATAATAATGGTTTAAAATTTTAGCACAAGGCCAGTAATTTTGGGGTGGTGGTGGTGGTAGCAGTTGTGTAGAAGTCAATTAAATCAGCTCTAGTACTCTACTGGTAATTTTTAAATCAATCTCAAGAGGATGAATGTCAACCTCAGCAGAATTTGAACACAGAACGTAAAGACAAGCAAAATGCAATCAAGCATTTCGGTGTGCAAACAATTCTGCCAGCTCACTATCTTAATAATAATCCTTTCTACTATAGGTACAAAGCCTGAAATTTGTGGGAGGAGGTTAGTTGATTACATCGACTCTGGTGCTCAACCAGTACTTATTTTAACAATCCAGAGAGGATGAAAAGCAAAGTTGACCCCAGCAAAATCTAAAATCAGAACATGGAGATGAACGAAATGCTGCTAAGCATTTTTTTGCCTGGCATGCTAATGATTCTGTCAGCTCACCACCTTGATAATAATAATAATAATCCTTTCTACTATAGGCACAAGGCCTCAAATTTGTGGGGAGAGGAATAGTTGATTACATCGACCCCCAGTGTTTCACTGGTACTTAATTCTACTACAGGCACAAGGTTTCAAATTTGGTGGGCGTGGGTACGTCGATTACATCAACCCCAGTGTGTAACTGGTACTTATTAACTCTGAAAGAATGAAAGGCAAAGTCAACCTTGGCGGAATTTGAACTCAGATTGTAAAGATGGACGAAATGCTGCTAAGCATTTTGTCTTGTGTGCTAATGATTCTACCAGCTCACCACTTGGGAAGTGCCATTGCGCATGTGCAAGGACTTGCCGTCAGCGGAAGTACCCGAGCACGCATGCGCAATGCAACAGGTGGAGAGAAAGAAATAACGTTCGATCTCTTATCCATCCAGCAGCTGTGGCGACAGGACGTTCTTCCCGGCTCTCACAACTCGACCCTGACATGTGGTCGAAGCTTCCTCAGTGTTCTAGCGGCATGCCTGTTCACCCAGGAACGAAACGGCTCTACACCAACCTAGAATAAATTGTTGATCTGTTGTTACCGTTATCCCTCGTGTTGTATTTCTGGATTGTAATGGTTAATATAAGAACTGGGGAGATATGACCGAGCCGTCATATCTCATCCAATTCTTATACATATATATATATGTATATATATATATATATATATATATATATATATATATATATATATATACATATATATATATATATATATACATATATATATACATATATATATATATACATATATAATTATTCAATATTAACAGTTTTGTATTAGAAAACCAAGAATTTATACAAGGCTGTAAAAGAAGTGCTCAAACTAGTTGAGACATAGGTACAAAGTTAATTGCAGAATAAAACCGTTAGGTCGTCGACTCAAAAAGCCGTAGCCCACCAATGACCACATAGAAGAAGTACAACATAAACCACAAAACCAAATTAGTAAAGGCAAGTCAAAATTTTTATACATAAGAATAAAAAAATCGATTAAAAATACAATAGAATAATATGAATAATATAGATAAATAAATAAACTGCGTATAAAAGTTGATTAAAAATATTAGAGACCGGTACAATTACAGTAGAATAAAAAATAATACATAGGGAGACGTAACACAACAGTTCATTCGCTGAGGCCAATAGCCAATAAAAATAGTACGAAAGTTCAACAGCAAATTTAGTAGGAAAAATCCAATTTCATAAGCAGGAATACCGAAGTACACGGGACAAAACAACAACAGAACGTCCAAAGTGTGGCAAAGTAAAATCCATATTTCACCATTCCGCAAGTAACATCAGTAACGTCAAACCATAAACATCATTTACAGTGGATTACAAGTATACAAAAATATAATAAATAAAAATATGGACACTTTAAATAAGCCTATGATACGGGAAAATCCTAATATTGGAATATTTAAAACAAAAGTTTCGCGACCCAGAATAAGAGAAGTAATTTGGTCCGCCCCCCACCCCCTTACAGTGGATTACAAGTATAGGTGGAACACAAACACAGAACACCTATGGCCATTTCGGGGGTATATCACCGTATTTAGGGCACAATAGAGCACAAATTGGTGATAACCCCTTCTTCAGGGTAAGAAAAGACACACAGACATCAACGAAGTCATCAGTCAAAGAAATCATAATTATGAGAGCAAGCTTAAATAAATAATAATATGGACTAGACCAAAAAAAAAGATAAGAAAACATATCTAATTTTTAGTATACCCTTTAAAATATTCAGGCAGGTTTAGTAACTAAAGACTATTAGGTTTCAAATTCAATGTAAGCCATGATGAAAAATAAATAAAAAGTAAATACTACCATTGTATCCATATTTTTATTATTATATTTTAATATCAATATTTTTGTCTTTTTATTTCTATCATTACCATTACTACCATTATTACCACTACTAATACTATTATTTTTGTTCTTATTTCTATTTTTATATAGTTTTAGGAAGGTGGAGGAAAATTTATGATTGCCAGAAGGGATTACCTCGATAAACTTATTCAAGGTTTTCGGCCCAAAAGACCTAAGAATGGAAAGGAATTCCGTAATGCATAATAAGCACTTGCTAATATTAGCCCTAAATTGGGGGGTTCTATTTAAGATTGACCATTCAAGATAGTACTTCTTATTCTTCCTCTTGAGGTCATGCAGATAAGAGGCGAGTGTTGTGGAATTATAATATTTCTCATTAGAAAAGGAACTCATGTGCGCCCTATACCTGGCTTTAAAATTCACTGAACTTCCAATATAAAACTTATTTTGTTTGTCCTCGTCTCTAACTACGCATTTATACACTACGTTTGTGGACAAACAAAGTCCGTCGAGAGGACATAAAGAAGGGTCCCTACAATTACATAATTTTTTACGGCCACCCTTAAAGTCATTTCCAACATCATTAACCGCCCCCAGAAATTTATTCTTATCAGCCATTCCACTTACCTCATTCCCAGATTTAGGCCTAATCCGAGGGAATGAAGAGCTCGTTCCACTATCGTCGTGTGGTTTACAGTTGGTTTTATTAGAAACAGGGTTTCCCTGAGGCGGACATTCCCATAGCTTTAACTTATTTATTTTATTCCTATTTAAAGAGGCAATAATGGATGCTAAATTTGGCATTCCTGAGTAGGAACACTTAATTGTAGACCTGTTACAAATATTGTAGTATTTGTGGTCCCTAGGAAAATTATTTTCTAAGATCCAAAAGAACATTTTTGGTAAGTTTCTTACCCTGAGGGAAAAAGAGGGTGGGGTGGGGGTGGGGACCGAATTACTTCTCTTATTCTGGGTCGCGAAACTTTTGTTTTAAATATTCCAATATTAGGATTTTCCCGTATCATAGGCTTATTTAAAGTGTCCATATTTTTATTTATTATATTTTTGTATACTTGTAATTCACTGTAAATGATGTTTATGGTTTAACGTTATTGATGTTACCTGCGGAATGGTGAAATATGGATTTTACTTTGCCACACTTTGGACGTTCTGTTGTTGTTTTGTCTCGTGCGCTTAGGTATTCCTGCTTATGAAATTGGATTTTACCTATTAAATTTGCTGTCATGAGGCAGGTAGTTGAACTTTCGTACTATTTATCTGGAACTTTTTTTTTTGGCTGCTGGCCTCAGCGAATGAACTGTTGTGCTACGTCTCCCTATGTATTATTTTTTTCTCTCTCTATTTTTTTTTTCTCTCTCTCTCTCTCTATATATATATATATATTTATTCTACTGTAATTGTACCGGTCTCTAATATGTTCAATCAACTTTTAATCGCAGTTTATTTATTTATCTATATTATTCATATTATTCTATTGTATTTTTAATAGATTTTTTTATTCTTATATATAAAAATTTTGACTTCCTTTTACTAATTTGGTTTTGTGGTTTATGTTGTACTTCTTATATGTGGTCATTGGTGGGCTACGGCTTTTTGAGTCGATGACCTAACGGTTTTATTCTGCAATTAACTTTAAATATATATATATATATATATATATATATATATATATATATATATATGCATGTGTGTGTGTGTCTTTGTTTGTCCCCACCAACATCGCTTGATAACTCCGTACCTAAGCGGTTCAGAGAAAGAGACCGATAGAATAAGTACTAGGCTTCCAAAAGAATAAGTCCTGGGTCGATTTGCTCAACTATATATATATATATATATATATATATATATATATAATACTAAGCACAAGGCCTGAAATTTGGGAGAAGTAGGGGTGGGGCTAGTCGATCAAAACAACCCCAGTACTTAACAGGATAGTAAACAAAATCGACGAATCTTTTTTAAAACGGGGGCCACATTTTTCATTAATGTTTTACGTAGTGTTTTTGGTACGGAAAGACTTTCAAACTTCGTATACTTATCTATTTTGTGTTATAGAACAGAAAAATATTTTTGTATTCGAATTTATTTCATGTAAAAAATTGTCTTATTTCGATAATTTCAACCAATCACTGACGTCCATTCAGTCGATATACATTAAGTGCCGACTACATAAACAAACGATTCTTCGTTTTATTTGCTTTTTTCATTTTAAATTTGCTTTAACCCTAACCCTAGGGTTAGGGTTAGGATTAATTGTTTCAGAATCGTTTGTTTATGTAGTCGGCACTTAATGTATATCGGCTGAATGGACGTCAGTGATTGGTTGAAATTACAGAAATACGACAACTTTAACATGGAATAATTTATGGATTTCTTTTTTTTTAAAGAAGACTAAGAAAAAAAGATGTTTTATATGACACATTCTACGAGTGTTCCAAGTTTCAAAGTGTTTCGTTAATAAAAAATGTGGCCCCCGTTTTAAAAAAGATCCAAATCGACCTCTGCGAAATTTGAACTCAGAACGGAAAAACTTGACGAAATATGCTAAGCATTTTGTTCTCGTTTCTTCAAATGATGTCACAGAAGTTAATTATTCAAATTGATGTCAAGGGAGGCTACAAAATTACTACAGTTCTTTCAAGGGAGATAACTTACCACGCGACTAACACAAAGCAAAGAAAAAAAGATAATTAAAAGATGCCATTTTTTTTCCTTTCCACTGAATTAACAACAGGATAGAACTGGATAGTTAAGAAAAATTCTATTAAATTATGAAGTTGAAACCGAATAAATACTATAAAATAGTGAAGATTTTCGACAACAGATTAGAAAAAAATAGGAAAACTGTACCTCAGATATTTCCCGGGTTTTGTTAAATAGCTTTGTAAATATTGGTTTTAGATGTCATATCAGCACATTCAGCTCTGATTGAACACACATATTGATTCTAGTTGAATGTAGGTGTAAAATATTAAATCTGTTTTCAATTGTAACATCTTGTATTTGCCCATTGTTACTTCAGTAGTTCTTTTTTTTTTTTCCCCACCCCTCTTTTCTCAAATTTTTATGAGGATCATTGATTTTCAAAATGGCCAATATATTGTTGCTCATTGATTTGGTGCCTAGGTTGGGTTATTAGAAAGGTTTTATTGGGTTTTACTAATGTATAGCTTTGCTACAAAACCGGAGAATATTATTTTCTATTCAATTTTAAAATCAGGTGATAATAATAAAAAAGCAACAACTTTCATTTCGATGCTATCAAATCTTTCCACTGAAAAATATTTTGATGAATTAGATGCACAAATCAGTTAAAAACTTTAGAGTTCTTTAGTGGGAACTATGTAGCAAGAAGTAAGAATTGACTCACCTTACCCACCCAACTCAATCTGATTGGTTGTAGTTAGTTGTACTGTTTGTAACTCAAGAAGGACATAAGCATTACAATCTCATTTGCTCTCATATAAACATGGGACAAATATACTGCTTTTAGAATAAATATATACTTACCGCATCAGTCATTTTCCCTGGGGTAAGACAAGCTTCATCCAATAAAGCCAATATTCCTTTATGGGATTGTTCAACCAAATCACAGATTATTTTGTTGTTGAAATATTCTACCTGTTAAGAAAAACAATTTACTTTAGATATTAAAAACAATTTATCAGTCCTTTGTTTCCTTTACTCTTTTGGTCCTAACCTTTTTGATACCAATCATACCTTGTTCTATGATGCAAACTTTTTGTTTTAAAGTGATCTAAATTAAAACCTGTATTCAAAATTTCAAGTTAACTTCTGTTCAAAACACCATATGTACATAAAGACAAGGTTATTTCATTAAACCATTCATTGATTTTCAAAATTAATTTAAGCAATAATTCTGTACTCCAAGGAAATATGCTAACAAACTGGCTTAACATTTATCAACTATAATTTAAATTAACAACAACATAATATTGTTTATAAATTATTTACAAAAATTACCTGAATCAAAAGTACAAATTTTTTCAGGTAGGGTTCAACTCAGCTAAAATAAGACCAGTATGTACACAAGGAGAGTTTTCAAGCAATGAGATACAGATGAAAGTTATATATGTGCCAAGCTCTAATTGTGGAAGTAGACTCAGGAAGATGTGGGACGAAGTGATGAGAAAGGATCTCTGGACGCTGAACCTCACCGAGGAAATGACAAGGGACAGGGAGATGTGATGATTTGCTGTACTCGATGAGACATGACAAGCTAAGTAAAATCGCTGTTTTCTACATGTACAACCTTGTCCTTTGAGATGCCAGTGCCACTTAAAAAGCACCCGTGCTCATGCTGTGTTAACACACCTGTACTGGTGCTGCATAAATGCACCTGTGCTAGTGGCATGTAAAAAATATCCAGCACACTCTGCTAAGTGGTTGGTATTAGGAAGGGCATTCAGTCGAAGAAAAGTTTCCTAATAGCCAGCTCCATCTCAAACTGTCCAACCCATACCAGCATGGAAAGCGGATGTTAAACATTGATGATGATAATGATGAAAGAAAGAATGTGGAATTCATGTAACTCTTTATTATTCACTACGATTGTTTCAACCCATCTTGCACTGGTGCCTCATTAGTGAGATGCTGTATAAGCAAGTTGCAGTGCATTGTAGCTGTGGACATGTCGCATCAAGTGACTTTTCAAAATGTACCTCGTTTTTTAATCTCTGCTTAACTTATTTCTGTCAGAATACATTTTGGTACTCATGTTGATGAATAATACACTGCAACTACCAAAACGTATTGTAACAGAAATAAGCAAAATGGAGACTAAAAAAATGAGGTACCTTTTGAAAAGTCATCTATCATGCATCACAATTGTTTGTACAGCATCTCACTAGCAAGGCACAGGTGAACAAGGGTCATAACAATCACAGTGAATAATAAAGGTTCTCATGAATATCATTTTCTTTCTCTCATTATATATATATATATATATATATATATATATATATATATTATTGAATATGTATATATAACTTCGTTTGTTTTTTCTATGTTTGCATGAATCTTGTCCTGTACAGCAGCTCATCAATTGTGTCTTTGTCATTTTCCAAGACTAGCTATTTTATAATTCTTTTCATGCCTTCTTTATGCTTTACTCTTCCACAAGCTCTTCCCACTTCGATTTGTACATCTTTATCCAACTGGTATCTACCATACACATCTCATGTTTGTACCAGTCCAGTTTTGTCTCTTGACACTACATCCAATTTCTTATACTCAGTTTTCTCTCTTAGTTAATTTGTGCTCCATCATTCAATGACACTCAAGTTACATATCCAGTGGAATAACCTAATCAGCTTCCATACATTCTTTGTACTCAGTGTTCATGCTTTTCTACTATACAACATCATAATCTGTTAATCATAATACAATCTTCTAAAAACTCAGAAAGTGTGTTGCCAAAGGTAGATATTGCTTGAATGTTTTCAATTCCAATCTTACTCTTGGTGCTATTCTTTCAGAACAGCTTTTCTGATTAGCAATTAGACCACTTAAGAAAATGGAAGCAGTAACTATTTCTAAGGTTCCTTCTGGGCTTTTGCTGTTCTTACTTTTAACCACTCCTAAACAACTAATATATATGAAATCTTACTTCTCTTTCAGCTTTCCTATGATCCCACTACATCTTTTGCTTGCCCATTATTAACATTAGGTACACCATATAGAATTCCTACCTACACCTTCAGTATATTGAGCATGGCCACTTCTAAGATAGCATCAATATTTTCTATTCTTTTTTGGAACTAAGACTCTTGTCTTTGCTAAGTTTATAATGAGACTCCTAATTTTAAGTTTTGTTCTCAAGTTTAAAATTTCTTCTCTAATTCTTCAACAGATTTGCCTAAGATGTCAGTATACAGAAGTTTCCATAATCACTCTTAAACTTTTCTGTTGTGACCTGAAAACCCTAATGGACACCTAGCAATTCCTTACTGAACGCATTATTAACTTTCAGCTTACTGAGGGTATCTCTGTACATGGCTTGCGTTTCCCTAACAAGCCATCTGTACCTAGTTTTTTTTTGGTAACCACCAGATTATAGAGTATGGCAGCTTGTGGAAAATATTCTCCAGGTTACTGAATATTAGACAGAGTGACTTGCTCTTCATTAAGAACCTCTCCTGAGGGTTATCTCTGTAGGAAGTGGGCATTGGTACAACACTGAATGATTATCTCACAAGGAAAAGGACATAAAAATTTGCCTATCCTTGCACAATTTTGAGCTGCGTTTCCTCTAAGCTAATTCTTTTTCCTAATTAGTTGTACCACAACTCCACTTACATATGATCCATCATTTTTAACACCTCATTGCTCAATTGACTGCAACTGAATAGCATGCATCTTACTTCACTGTATATTTTCATCATTTCAGCCACTATCCTTGATAGTCTGATTGCTTTCCTTACCTTCATATCTCGATTGTATCACATTCAACTTTAATAGCTGAAACCTTTGTTAGATTGACAAAGTGTAGGCTCTCTCTCTCTCTTCCATGTATTTTAGTATTCAGCAACTTTTCATAATAATATTTCTATACCTTCTGTTTGACATCAGTGAGGGTCAATGTACTACAATCATTCATATACATTTTTCACCAATGACTGGCTACATGCATTATACTGACTCAGTGTTTTGTCATCTGGAACACCTCACATCTGTTATAGAACAGAGTCAAACCACATGTTCTATTTATCTCTTTGTTAAGCAAATTTAATGTTTAGCTTCTGACATCGTTCTCTACTCTTCACAGTTCTCTTCTTTTATGGTTCTACCTTTCATACTATTCCACTATAATGCTACCCTCCATATTGTTGAAACTTTACTCAATCAATAGAACTGGCCTGTAGCTCAACGGCAAGTTGTTTCATAGAAACTCCAGCTTGTCTTCTCAGCTATAGATTTCCTTCACCTTCACAACATATGTGGCACCTAATTTTTCTTCAAACTTAAAATTCAACTGAGGGAATTTTCAGCTTCCCTCCTTAAGATTGTGTCATATCTCCAGATTCATTAAGCCTTTAGTCTGTCACTATCCCCTAACCTATGTTGAATGGATACTTTCTTTGTCAAAGAAAGACTTAATATTCACAGCCAATTGTCCATCCTATTTACTGGTAAGTATGAAGTCTCACTCTCTGACCTATGTGTCTGCCTCGTTACTAAGTGATCAGGTTGGTGTGGTTTCCTGACTATAAATATCCATAAATACAATACAAAGCATAGTGCAAAATAACAATCAATTCCTTGTGAAAAAATTACTTACATGGACCCACTCAATTCCTTCACTGTTGTATTCATCCTGTTCTTGTTTCAAAACCAACTCAATAAACAACTGTTGCAATTTCTCATTACAATAATTAATGCAAAATTGCTCAAAACTGTAACAAATTAAAATCTGTATTAACCAAAGAAAATGATGGTTGATGGTAAATATATTCTGTCATAAATATTTCAGACACAAAGGTAAACTTTATGAAGACCAGTGGTTCTCTACTAGTTCCATATGACTCTTGGGGGTTCATGTATGACTTTTTTGTTAAAATTTATGTTCAATAAATTGCTTATACTTCAACAATACACAAAATATTTTAATTTTTTTATACTATTGCTAATAATATATCAGTATAAAAAAAAAAATCTATGAGCATTTTTTAAAACATTTAATTGGCTATAGAGGTCCACCAAATTTAAATAGAAATTAAAGGGGTCCGCAGACAAAAAATGGTTGAGAGCCACTGATCTAGACCAAAACACCTCATAGATAATTAAATTTTTCAATTTTATTTTGTTAGAGTAGTTTTTCTAATATAAAATTGTTCTCCATTTTGAAAAGAACAAATTTAGCTACTGGGTACCTTAACATTATATTAAGCTGAACCTTTGTCACTTGTTTTGGTTGGCACCATGTTTTGCCAAGTCTTTTTGACATTCAATAGATGAACCAATTAAAACATTGAGGTTTAATTAGACTCTTTCTGATTGTTACTCATGCAGAGAGGCACTTTATAATTCTGCAATGCTAGTGCTTGAGTTCATAATTCTAGTCGTAGTAATCAAGCATCTTTACAGCCACATTCCAATAACAAAGGTTTCATTCGTAGCTAGCTCAGAAATTCTGTTCTAAAAATGGTTGGGACCAAATATTTTAGTTCTGTATCCTTTGAAGAGGTCAACTGAAGCAACTGTATCAGAACAGTAAAATAGTTACTAACACAGGTGCAGGAGTGGCTGTGTGGTAAGTAGCTTGCTTACCAACCACATGATTCCGGGTTCAGTCCCACCGCGTGGCATCTTGAGCAAGTGTCTTCTACTATAGCCTCGGGCCAACCAAAGCCTTGTGAGTGGATTTGGTAGACGGAAACTGAAAAAAGCCCGTCGTATATATATATATATATATATATATATATATATATATATATATATATGTATGTGTGTGTGTGTGTGCATGTTTGTGTGTCTGTGTTTGTCCCCCCCCCTAGCATTGCTTGACAACCGATGCTGGTGTGTTTATGTCCCCATCACTTAGTGGTTCGGCAACAGAGACCGATAAAATAAGTACTAGGCTTACAAAAAATAAGTCCTGGGGTCGATTTGCTCGACTGAAGGTGGTGCTCCAGCATGGCCACAATCAAATGACTGAAACAAGTAAAAGAGTAAAAGAGATACCCAGACTGCACTATAGCAAGTTATGTTGCATATGGTGAATCTACAACAAAAATCCTAAATGAAATCAAGAAATTGCTTAACTGCTCTGCTCTCCATTAGGTTACCTTTGTACCACAAATTTGAGATTTGTTAACACAAATTAGTAATAAAAATCCTTTGAAATTTCAAGGATGAATATCAAAAATAAAACTTATGAGAGCTTATAATAAAATAAGAAAGAAACAAGCAAACATAAAAATATTACCCACCTATTATTTTCAAAAATCTCAAAGCCATATATATCAAGTACTCCAATGACAGTTTGTTTTCCAGAGGAAGAAAAACCTGTAGCATTCACATCAATAGCTTCATTGATCCGGTCAACAATCCAAGTAAACATACGGTCATATGTGGCCTGCAATGAGACAGCAGGATTGAGAAAGAATTTGGTGTGGGTGTGTATGGACATTATATACACAGGGTGGCCCAAAAGTAGGTTTACTGTTATTCAACTATCTCTTTTGCATTCATATATTAACAGTTTAGATCTTAATTATAAAAAAAATGTGAAACCGTTATTCTATGCTAATTTAATTAATTTTGTCAAGCTCTTATGTATTGTCAGTAAGAGACTCCTTCACCAAGCCTTTCCACAGCGTTGATTTGGAAGACAAGGTAGCGTTGAATGGCCACCATGTTCACCTAACCTGACACCAATGGATTTCTTTTTTTGGGGTGTTGTGAAGAACAAGATTTATGACGAGAAACCCCAAACAGTAAATGAATTAAAAAATTTCATCTCTGACACAATCACTGAAATTGATGGAGATCGTAATTTGTGCTGCAATGCATGTCAGAGTGTTCTGAAGAGGTTTGAAGAGATTAAATATTGTCTATTTAAGATGTGCATAAACAATATAATTGTAAGATTAGGAATTTAGATGTAATAAAATGTTTTAAAAGAAATTTAAAGTGCCTACGTGATAACTGTAAACCTACTTTTGGGCCACCCTCTGTGTGTGTGTGTAAAGTTATAAATGACAAGAAAAATAGTACAATGAAATTTATTTTAAAGCATGGAAAGATGACTTATTTTATTATATTCAAATAAAAGACAAATTATTTTTGCATACTTTAAGTTACAAGACAATCTGTTGTGACATAAATTTTCCAATGGTTAAATAAATTTCATCATGCAATTTCTTTCATCATTTATAACTTTATACACTCCTTAGTGGTTTTCTCTTGTATTGTGCTATATATTCTATGTTTTGTAGAATGATACATTAAGGAGTTTTTTAATGAGTACCATCTGATTACTTGAATACATGTATTGTGACTTTATATACAGATATATATTATTTATATATATATAACAGAGAGAGAGAAAGAGAGTTATTAAAGTGAATAGAAAATTTATCTCACTTTTAAAGATGTGAAGGCACGAAGCTGAGTGTTGGACTCATAGTCTTTAGGTTGTGAGTTCAATTCCTAGATCAACAACATATTGTCCTTGAAGAAAGTCCAGTCGACATAGCTTAAATGAGTGTAGCCCTCTCCTACACTCAGGGTAATCCTGAATGTTTCAGTGGAACAATAGGAGGGCAAAAAGGATATCTATGTGCACTCATGTGACTATATAAGCATCTAAAACAATTAGCAAAACCATTGTTTACTGTCAACTACAGAAAGATGCACAGCAAAGCCAACTCTAGCAGATTATTTTAACTTGGGACTGAGATGGGTAAAGTTATACATCCCAATACATTTAGTTTGTTGGTCTATTATAGCAGACATGTCTCACATCTTGTGTCATATACAATATTGACAATCTTGATCCTTTATTACTGTGTGATATTTTATATAAAACATCCTGTGACAAATAAAATACTTGCTTTTGTTAATCTACTATTGCAGTGTTATATATTACATACAAAGTAGCAACTTACCTTTGCTAGAGCATCACGTGTATAAAATGCATCTGATATAGTGAATTCTTTTCGCACAACATCACCACCGGCTGCCACAACACGTGAACACAATGTTGTTTCTAAGTCTTCAACATTAATAGACAACAAAGAGGCAATTAGAGAGAGGTTGGATTTAGAAGATATGCCAAGGACTTCTTCATTAACTTCAAAATCAATGTTTCCCTGCAGAAAATATGAAGAAAATATATTTTAGGTAGAAAAGAGAAAGACACATTTTAGTTTCAAAAGGTGATTTAGTCAGAGTTGGCTATGTTTAGATTTGAATGCAGAAATGAGTATCATACAAATTTTGTTCAGTTTCATTTCTTAAATTTACATTCTGTGTTTGAGATTTAGTCATAAAAGTAACTTCATGCTTCTTGTGTATCAGTTGCAAGCTGGTCCGAGTCTTTACTGTTGAGTCACTAAAGATCTTTTCCAAGATAATTAAAAACTGAAACACAAGACACAATGAAGTATCCAGTGATACAAATAATCTAATGACCACTATAATAATGAGTTTATCACGTACAGTATTCAGATGCATGCCAGGTCATCCAAAAAAGAGGGGAGAGAAAGCAACAATAAATCAAACAGTGGAAACCAAAAGTGCATGCACAATGCACAGAATAAAACACAAAAGCCCTAAAGAGAAAAAGTGGCATGGATACATCATAAGCTCCAATGTAAGACAGGTATACTGAACCAAGCATAAAAACAATATGTAACTATCTTGGTTTAGCTGAGAAATAATGGAAACATATTCTATAATTAAACATTGTAGAATATTTGTAGAGAGAGAGAGAGAAATTATAAAAGTCAGCAAAAGTAAACTGTTGATACTTCAAATGACTCTTAGAGTAAATGATTTTTCAGAATAGTCATCAAAATATTGCTTGATATAAATTGTCACACTTCTATGATTGCTGCTATATTTAAAGAGCTTATATAACTAACGACAATGTTTTACATACTAAATTTACTGTCAATATAATTAAGGTAGAGAACATTAAATGCCTAATTAAGAAATTGTTATGGGGTATAGGGGGAAAACATTAGCTCAATGATAAGTATTAAATTTAATCATGTTGGTAAATAAGAATAATGACTTAACACCAGTTATTTATTTTTAAAACTTAATTTTTTGTGCTTTCTTATGAAGGACTTTATATATTTTCTTAGTGATTCATCACTGATTTTGCTATTTATGATGAAATGTGATGATGATGGCACCCCCTTATTGTCCAAGAAAATGGTTCTGAAATTTCTTGCTAAACATCCTGCACAAATGATTTGTGTATATGTGCTAATGTAAACACAAGTTTTTGTGCTGTACCTTATCTCACTCCCTCTATCAAATTGATGTTGTCTGAACAACTGTATGGTGCGGCACATGTTGGGTATCATTGTGATCACAGAGCAATGTGAAATGAAGTGTTTTGCTCAAGAATATAATGCACCACACGGTCTAGGAATTAAATTCATCTCATGATTGTAAGTGTAACAGCCTAACAACTAGGTCATGCACCCTCACATGACGAAATGTTCTCTTTGCTAAAAAGGTCAAATATGAGTAAAACATGTCTAGAATTGCATCCATATTGTTGAAATAAATTAATATTAGTTATTGAGTTAATGTCATTTCCTTACCACTTAAATATGTTTAATTAGCTTTCTAATGTTCACTACATTAAATATATTAACACTAACTAAATTATTGTACTTGTATATATTTCGTCTGAGTTATTAGCCTCAGTGATTTGTTTGGTTTTCATAATTGAGCTTCAATTAAAAATAAAAAACTCATCAGTTGACAGTTTTTATTAAAAGAAAATGGAGAATATTTTGTGTACATCATTCAGTACTATATTCCTTATTTAAATTCATGCTCATGATCCATTTATACTATTTCTCTTACTACATTTTGTGCTTTTTAAACTATGCAAATAACTATTGGCCAGAACTGTTTGTAACTCTTTCTCTATATTTAGAAACTTGGCTGATGAAGTAGGCTTCATTTTGTTCTGCTCTCTGGGTGAGATCTAGTAAAATCCAGACAGGTATGTAGCTGACACTTGTGTGTTAACAAACATCAAATTTCCCACTAAGAATGTAAATTAACTTTCTGAGATTTATTTTGATTTTCTTAAAATTAATTCTATTTTTATAATTTTTTTATATATTTATTTTTGATACATAAAGAGAAAGAAGCAATAACCTAAGATAGCAATTTTAATCATAAATGTTTTTGCATAGGTCATTTGGTACAGCTCTCTTTATTGAAGCTAATACAAACTGAACTTAGTGTACCGATAGAAAAACACAATGAGATTTATAACCTGGGAAATAATGAAAAAAAGTTTCATTGAGTTTAGGAGTAAAGAAAGAAAGTTAATTCATGGAATTAGAATAAAAAATACAGAACATTAAATAATAGAGAACTAGCTTAGCATCTCATAATTTTCTCCACTTCAACAGACATATAACTAGCATATCATGAAGACATTTAAACCAAGTGCTTCCAGCAATCCCAACCAAAGAGATATTTACACTGCACAGCAAATCTGTCAACACAAGTTTATGTTATTATGATTAGATAAACTTTAGAGTTTGTTATTCAGCTGAACATACTTAGTTGATACATGTACATGTAATTTACTCACAATAGTAAATTATCTGGAAAGCTGTATTTCTTCTCACAAGAGTTAGGCACGGGCATAACACAGCTATGTTGGTTCTATAGGCACATGATCTTAAGTCTCCTTCCATTTTAGGGCACCTTTGGCAAGTGTTGGTGCCCAGAAACTGTATAGAAGTTCATCTTAATGTGTAAGAGAGAGAGAGAGAGGTTTTACCATCTCACAATGGAGATTATAAAGAACTGTGTGTTGACTGGCAATACACAGTGTTAAAGAAGACCTCACCATCCATGCAAGTTTGACGGACTATACGTTAAAATGGGTAGGTTGTGATGGAGGCTGCTAAGTCACCATCTAATATCTTTCTTATTCAGTTCTTTCTCTTCTCTGTCATCCTTCCTATTCAATTTACCATGTCATCCATGATTTGTCCATACTCAATCCTTACATCTCCCTCAATTGCCTCAATCTTGCTATTCCTTCCTCCTCCACCTTTCACAATTATACTGCCTGCACAAAGAGAGTTTGCAAGGAATTTATTGGTATCTGATGCACTTCTACATTTACCTTCCTCTGCTGCCTGCCATTGCTTCCTCTCCCTCACCTCATGTCACTCTTTTCTTGACAATCATTATTCTCCATCCATCACCAGCACCATCCCCAACAGACTAACATTTCCTCCTTTTTTACACTGCTACCTCCCACCTCATCTCTTTCAGGTCACTCATTACCACCATCCATCACACTTTTTTACCAGCGCCTGTTTCTACAACTATCCACCTCTTTACCTAAGAAGATATGGCTACCATCTCTCTTTTATTACCTAATGCCATAATATAGAAAAACTCATAGACTGCCTTGCCTTATGCCCGCCACCAACTCAAGGACCAAAAACCTAATTTTCTCTATAAGTCCAAATGTAGGTTGACAAACCTCTCCAAAAGTTAATTAGGTATAAAAACATATTCTAAAGGCTATCAACGTTAGAATTAGAAGTGCTACACAGTTAGAGCAAGGGATTTGTAACATCACTATAACTAAGTTGCTTTACCACATTAAAATTAAAGTCACTTGAAAATTCATTCAATTTAATATTCTCTCTTTTTACTCTTTTCTCTTTTACTTACTTGCTTCAGTCATTTGACTGCGGCCATGCTGGAGCACCGCCTTTAGTCGAGCAAATCGACCCCAGGACTTATTCTTTGGATGCCTCGTACTTATTCTATCGGTCTCTCTTGCTGAACCGCTAAGTTATGGGGACATAAACACACCAGCATCGGTTGTCAAGCGATGTTGGGGGTACAAACACAGACATACAAACATATACACACACATACATAAACATATATATGCATATATACGACGGGCTTCTTTCAGTTTCCGTCTACCAAATCCACTCACAAGGCTTTGGTCGGCCCAAGGCTATAGTAGAAGACACTTGCCCAAGGTGCCACGTAGTGGGACTGAACCTGGAACCATGTGGTAGGTAAGCAAGCTACTTACCACACAGCCACTATTCATCCACACAGAAAGCTTTTCTCCTGAAAGCCTTGAATTTCAGGAAGCAATTTTCTACAGTTACCAACTTCAACCATTAGAACACTAAGAAGTGTGGTATAGCTATCCTGAATGAAATCTAATCTTAGTCAAGAGGAAACAGCCAAGTGAAGTGATACTGGTTTGTACTGACATAAAGTAAAGCCAATCCTTCTAAAGTTTTCCACCTTAATAGAATCAAGTGGTACTTTATACCATCAGCATCATCATCATCAGCTGCGTATATCAAAGTCAACAACACTATTTCTTGTTTTTTTTTTTGTTTTTAGAACCATTGCTGCTGAGTGATACATTAATGTAACCTGTAGATTATATAAAAGCATAACTAATTAAAGAAGATTCATTGAACATTCAATATAAGGTAATTAATTGATTCTGGGGTTTTGAGTGTTTTAAGTCATCTGTGTGTACTTTAAAAGTATAAGCAGTCTTGTTTGACATAGGGTTAGTCCTTAAACAAAACAGGAAAGACTTTCGATTTAAGACAAAAGGTTTATTATTAAGATTATGAAGTTTTTATTTTTTTGTTGTTTTGTTTTGTACTGTCTTGATTGTTTTTTCAATTTGAAATTTCAGACTGTGAAAAGATTAGTTTTGTAAACTTAAATTTAAGAGCCAAGATAAAACTGTAAAATATATAAAAACAGAATCTGAAACTCTAGCTTTAATTTCAACCCCACTTTTATATTTAATAGACATTTTAATTTCAGTCTTTAACATTTTATCAGTTTAATTCAATTCAGTTTTAAGAGTGGCAGTTTTAAGAGTGACAGTTTTAAGAGTGACAGTTTTAAGAGTGACAGTTTTAAGAGTGACAGTTTTATCAATTCTAAATTTCAAAGAAAAAAATAAGCAAGGTGTAGTAAAGTTGCTGTTAACTTGATAATTGTGCCTCATACTCTGAGTACCCTACATTTCAGATAATTTTACATTTGTTTTTTTCTTTTTTCTCCTTACTTGGGAAAGGGCTAGTTGGGTATTTTTTTTTTGTTGTAGTCCTTTGTCATTTCCTTCATGAACCTCCTAAAATCAGCCACTACCACTTCTTTCCATGTCTTCTATTTCTGCAGGTTCCATCCATTTGGATTACTTGGCACTCCTTTACCCAAAACTATCTTCTTCCAGTCGGTGAAGAGCTGTGAAGCAATGAGAGGAACTTGCAGAAGAAGAAAAAGACAAAGAAAGTCATGGGAAAAAGTGGTGAAGGTTGATCTCAGGAGGCTGAATGTCATAAACGAGATGAAAGACCAGAATAAGCATTGAGGCACAATACTACAGAAGACCTATCAAACTAAATAAGAACTTAGGTAAAACAGTGAAGACAATAATGAAGACATCTTGGGTTTAACAGGTTTCAGTGAAATGAAACCAATGTTAACAGCTATGGAGTATTGAGCCAACAAGATAATTTCTATGCAGTTGATCACAATAGCAACCAAACTTCCTTAAATACACCCTTCCAGCTTATAAATCATAAGATATACTAGACAATGTATTTTGCAAAGTGTTTAAAGACAGGAGGGTCATAGCAAGAAGGTATTTGATTAAAGGTCAGTTAAGAGTTGATTTAGGATTAAAGGATGACAGTTACAGTTCACTTAAGTGATCAATGCTTGATTAGAGTAAATTACTTAGAATTTGACTAATTAGAATCTTGTTAATTTCTTTAACCCTGTCGTTACTGTATTTATTTTGAGATGCTCTGTGTTTCTTTCAGTTACTTTAAATATAACAAAGAATTTAGTAAAATAACTTAATTATCATTCAGCTAGTGTTAGGAATATAAATTGTGACGAAGGTTTGGTGGAAGATTTTATTTCAAAACTTCTGAAAACAAGACATTTGTACTCAGATCCAGAGCCAGTTTCAGCCGGGTTGGTAACTAAAGGTTTAATAGAATAAAGATAAGGTATAAGAAACTCATTATCAAAATTGAGAGGTAATACAAAGTAGATAGAATTGACAGTCACACCAAATGGTTTGTGACATGAGCTACTACAATTGTCTGCTACTTCACACTAAACTACTGTTAAAAAATTAACATTGATTCTTGGATATCTCATATTTACTATGAAACATAATTATTAATAACATAGCCATTACAACATACATTTAGTGATTAATATTATAACATCTCTTTCAGTATACAGTTATTAATAACATATCTGTTATTATATTTATTAATTTCTTGTAATTCACTTAGGATATAGCTAAGGTATGTTTAACATTGGTGGCTGGTTTGGAGCGTTCTACAAAATTGATTGTTGAACCTTATTTGAAGAAAACCTTTCAAGTACCTGCACATGGTACCTGCATTAGGCATTTTACATAATCAGGTGTATTTCCAATATACCATACCATGTTGCCAGCCTCCATCTGTTGTAGAAGGTGATGAAAATTTCTTCTTTTCCTTTTTCTCTTGCTCTATCTAGTCTTCCATCTTCCCCTTTTATACCTTCATTATGTTTGCACATCATATGCAGTGACTAAGTCTATTTGACACTGCCAGTCTTAATATCTTGCCTTGTAAGACTGTGTGTGTGTGTGTGGGGGGGGGGGGCATATACTTATTTTAATGAAGTAGGACATACCAATAGCTAAATAAATCATCCATAAAACTGTTGGAATCATTAATGGTTCTATTTTGAAAGCAAAATTGGTATAGCTAGCAAAAGAAACTGAGGGGAGTACCCTCATTAAATAATGTTAAACAGGATGTAGCTGACCCTATTAGTCAGGATGACTGCAGTATTTTGTTACAAAAATATAAGACAAAAAATATTTTTATGTTGAATAACAAGAAAGAACTTAATGGAAAACTTAAAAAAATTCATTGGACATACCAGAAGAAGAATGGCAGTAGCAATCTTCCAAATGGTTTCCACGTGTTTAAAATTAAAAGATAAAGCTTTCATAGCTTCCATGACAGTCCGGTAATCCTTGCGATCATTTACTGAGTTCACCTAAAAATAAATATGAAAAATAAATTATGGGTTTTCAAGGAAGTTTTACATAAAAGCAATGAGGAATTATATTTTCAAAATGGGAAATTCTATAAATTTACATAAAATTATTTTTAAGAAAATGATAGAGAATAAAATGCATGTAACATATGTGGTTTGCATTTTATCACCAAAAAAGATGTGTCCATTCAAAGAATTATTTTGTTCACTGAGAGATGGATTAATATTTACTTCATGATTCACATATTTTAACAGGGACAATATACATTAAGGCATATTTACGAAGCTGCTTCTATACTATGTCTGTCTATGTTCTACTCTGTACAGGATATTATTATTTAACTCTTTTGTTACCGTATTTATTTTGAAATACACTGCCTTGGTCTGAATCAATTTTGAAAATAATGAAGAATTTAGTAAAATAACATTGTCATTATTAAGCTGGTGCTTAGAACATAAATAAACATGAAATTGTGATAGGTTTTAATTTAGAGCATTTTAAAACAACATTTATATCATAGAACCAGATGGTTGTCTCCAGTCAGCGGGTATAAAAAGGGTTAAAACATTATTCCAAAAACTGAATAAGTAGTTGTTTCTTTGGGTAAATTTCAACAAACTATCATATTCTTAATATTTTGTTTCTTATCACTACCAAAACTAAAAGTTTAGAATTATTAAGACAATTTTGGATTTCTGAACTATATTTCCATTCTGCATTCTCTACCACAACATAAGTTCTTCAAATTCATAAAGTCCAGTTATATATTCTTTTTAAATAAACACATTTCAAAAGTCCTGTAACCCTAGACCATAATTGTGTATCAGGACATTCAGTGTCTAACTGTAATTGTATGACTTGGCCTTATTCTTAAAATCTCTACTTGAGAATGCTTTCAGAATATAAGTGTAATTGCAATAAAATTATCTTTCACCAGTAAAAACACTAACATTTCCACAAGCTTCATTGTGAGACAAACTCAATTACAACATGGTCACTAGTTGGCAGTGTTTGTAGCAGTGAGTAAAATCAAATTTCAGATTCCTAACACATACATGAAGGTTTAAAACATTAAGAGAAAATAAACATTGAGACATAAAATTTTACTATTAAATAGAAAAAAAATATATATATATAGAAGAAAAAATAGTTTTAAGCAACTGATTTTGAAAATAAATTTAATGAATTAGAAAGTTTTAAACTATGAATTTCATATTTCTTTCATTAACAATCATAGAAGCACCCACTTTTACTAGTTTCAAGCCATTAGGAATATAGTCATACTAATTAACAAATAAAGAGAATTGTAAACTCCCTCAAACACCTTTATAAAACCCCTTTAAACAGGAACATGCTAAATAAAATCACTTCTAATGTAATCCTTAATATTTAATATTTTTTCTTTTAATCAATTTTTCACTTTTTATTACGTGTGGGACAGTGTTTCAAAATTAATACATATGCTTATTTTTAACCCTTCAGCTTTTAAACCAGCTATATCCAGCCAAAATATCCTACTTGTTTTATGTTCAAATTGGCCAGATCAAACCTCTCACACTGAACCCATAATGTCATTCTTAAAAACAAACAATTGCATCATTGAAATCTTGAAGCTACATGATAATGCATGTTTAATTCAAAACAATGAGTTAATAAGCATTACATTTGACAGAATAGTCTGAATGATAAAGGGTTAAAGAGATTTCACAGATGAATGCTTTGTGATTTGTTTTATAGAGGGACTGCTTGTCAGCCAGAGAGTTTGAGTACAATAAAAATTTATGTAAGAATATTTTAACTAACATGATCATGTGGTAAATAAAAAGCATAATACTATTCTTTAGTTGGTCTTAATTATTAGAGTCAATGCCATGCTGGAACACTGCTTATATACTGTAGTATGTCACATATATGAGTAGATGCAACTGCCATTGCAGATAATATCTGCAGCATGTGAAATTTGGTTAGTTTCATATGTGATTCTGTTGCCACTAACAACAATAATCTCAGAATATCTACAGCATCATTAAGGAATCTAATACCTAATCTCAATCTAATTATTTCATGCAACCAGAATGCATAAAACAAATCAAATGAACTCTAAACATACAACAGAATAAAATTGAATTCCTAACATACAAACTGGTAGTTCAATAATACTATACAATGATCTACTCAACCACTTTAGCGAGAGATAAATTCAACAGGGTATGTTTTCCCCAAATGTTTTACTGTTACATAAATTGATAAAAATGATCCTTAATTAAAGTACACCTGAGATCAGGGGTATAACATGGGTGGGTCACAGGGACAGTGACTAAATTGTAAGAGCTAGAAAATTACAAAAGATATAAACTAGTAATAATCCTCTGGTACTAATAAAATATAAAATAGTACTCTATTGTGTCTGGGGAGAGTCATTTTCTTTTTGTGCCATATAATTTAACACACTCACCGGTAAAATGACTCTCCCCAGACACGACAGAATATCCTTCAACACACGAATGGTGCTTTTTATGTGCCACTGGAATGGAAGCCAGTCAGCTGCTCTGGCAAGGATCATGCTCGGATGGTGCTCATAGCACTCCACTGTCATGGGTGCCAGTCATCGAATTTGATTAGATTTCGATTCCACTTGCCTCAACAGGTCTTTGCAAGTAGAGTTTAGTGTCCAATGAAGGAAAGGTACGCATAAGTGGGATGGTTACACCCATGGGTTATGGTCTCACTTGGCTTGCTGGGTCTTCTCACGAACTGCACATTTCCAAAGGTCTCAGTTACAAGTCATTTCCCCTTGGTGAAGCCTAATGTTCAAAGGTCATGCTTCACCACCTCATCCCAGGCCTTCCTGGGTCTACCTCTTCCACAGGTTCCCTCAATCGCTAGGCTTTGTCACTTTTTCACACAGCTATCCTCATCCATTCTTGCCACATGACCATACCAGCGCAATCGTCTCTCTTGCACACCATATCTGATGCTTTTTAGGTCCAACTTTTCTCTCAAGGTACTTACACTCTGTCGAGTATGCACACTGATATTACACATCCATTGGAGTATACTGGCTTTATTTCCTTGCAAGGTTACGCATGTCCTCAGCAGTCACAGCCCATGTTTCACTGCCATGTAGCATGGCTGTTCGAACACATGCATCATACAGTCTACCTTTTACTCTGAGCGAGAGGCCTTTTGTCACCAGCAGAGGTAAGAGCTCTCTGAACTTTACCCAGGCTATTCTTATTCTAGCATCTACACTTTCAGCGCACCCTCCCCCGCTACTGACTTGGTCACCTAGGTAATGGAAGCTATCAACTACTTCTAGTTTTTCACCCTGAAATGTGGCGGAAGTTGTTCTCTGCACATTTTCAGTATTTATTGCTCCTGAGCATCTGCCACGTACAAAAACTATCTTCTTAGTTAGCCTTCCTTTGATATTGCTGCACCTCTTATGTGTCCATAGCTTACACTGGGTACATCTTATAGAGTGTCTACCTATGCCTTTTCTACAGATTGAGCAGGGCTATCTACCTGAAGGGATTTGTGGTTTGTCTGCCTTCCTACTTATTTGGACTTTGGTTTTAGCTAGGTTGACTCTAAGGCCCTTCGATTCTAATCCTTGCTTCCACACCTGAAATTTCTCTAGTTCTGATAGGGACTCAACAATTAGAGCAAGGTCATCAGCATAGAGGAGCTCCCAGGGGCATCCTGTTTTGAATTCCTCTGTTATTGCCTGGAGGACTATGAAAAATAGGAGGGAGCTGAGGAATGAACCTTGGTGGACCCCTATCTCTACCTGGAATTCTTCCCTGTACTCGTTGCCAACCCTCACCTTACTGATGGCGTCCCTGTACATGGCTTGCACAGCTCTCACTAACCATTCATCTATCCCTAGTTTCCTCATTGACCACCAGATAAGGGATCAGGGGGACCCTGTCAAAGGCTTTCTCCATGTCAATGAAAGCCAGGTACAGAGGTTTATCTTTGGCTAGGTATTTCTCCTGCAGCTGTCTTACCAGAAATATAGCATAAGTGGTGCTTTTCCCTGGCATGAACCCAAACTGCATCTCATATCTAAACTGACTCTCTCCCTAATTAGTTGGTCTATGACCCTCTCTGTGACCTTCATTACCTAACAACTTGCTACCTCTGAAATTGTTTGTGTCTAAAGCATCACTTTACCTTTGTAGCAGTTGACTATGGTGCTGCTACACCAGTCATTGGGTATGACTCCTTCGTGTATCACCTGGTTAACTATATGGGTAACTGGGTTATAGCCAACACCGCCAGATATTTTGAGCATCTCTGCAGTGATTCCTGATGGGCTGGGGGCTTTCCCTGTCTTTATACCCTTAATTGCTTTATCCACCAAGGTACTATCAGTTTAGATAGTTGGTCCCTCTGTTGGGTCAACATTTGGCTGACTCTTTTTCCCATTCATTCTCTTCATTTAGCAACCTTTCATAGTGGTGTCTCCAAACCTCTCTCTTTGCAGCCTCATTTAGTGCAAGTGAACCATCATCCATGTGGACACATTTCTCTCCTACGACATCACCATTCTCTCTCACACACTGTCTTGCAACACGAAATACCTCAAATCTTTGGTCCTCACGATGCAGAACATTGGCCAATTCTTTCTTTTCTGCTTCCCCTCTGGCTAAATAAACCTGTCTCCTAGCTTCCCTTCTGGCAGCCTGATACAACTCCCTGCTACCACCGTTCTTCCAGTCCTTCCAAGCCTGTTTCTTTTCTCTAATAGCCCTGTCAACAACATTGTTCCACTACCATGTTATTTTGGGTCGAGATGGGACTTTGCACTATCCACAGATCTGGTCAGTGGCCTTCAGCAGGTTGTCCTGTAGAAACCTACAGTTGTCTTCTACATCATGTGAAGCTATATCCCCTTCTATTTCGTCAAAGGCTTTGAGTAATGTCTCTAAATCTCTGTCCATTCACAGGATCTTTAAGCTTCCAGACCCTTCTCCTCCATGCTGGTCGTCTTCTGGGCATCCATTTGGCCCTGATCCTGAAGTCGCTAACTACCAGTCTATGTTGTGGGGTACATTCTTCGCCTGGGAAGGTTTTGGCATTAATAAGCAGCCATCTTTCCCTTTTTCTGATGAGGATGTAGTCAATTTGGCTAATGTGTCTGCCAGAACAGTAGATGACTAGGTGACTGGCAGGTTTCCTGAAGTTAGTATTGTAAACCATAAGATCATTTGCATCACAGAACTCCAGCAGCCCGATCCCCTCCTCATTGTGGGAACCAAAACTAGCCTCCATGTACATCATGGAACCCCCTTGTATGTTGTTCAACATGTCCATTGAAGTTACAAGCCACAAAGAGAAGGTCCCTGTCATTCGTCAATGAGGTAGTTTGCAAGAAGGTGTCATAAAATCGGTCTTTTTGTCCATTGGGTAGCTCTGGCTGAGGGGCACAGGCAGAGATAATGGCTGCTATCCCATGACGAAGCTCTTAGAAATTGATACCCTCCAAAAATGTTACCCAAGATGGACTGCCCCCTCACCCACTTCTAGCCAACAAGTGGTTTCCATTATTTACAGTGGTGTGTTACATTTCCTCTCTCTACATTTTTACTGTTGAGCAGACTGGACTGGAGCTTTGAGAATAAAGTACCTTTGTCAGGATGAAGTACAGTACAAAATGTGAAGTAACATTCTTATCTTTAATAGTTCATTGACTGAAACTGCATACAGAAGCACCTAAACAATTTATACAGAAATAGTGGACTAGACTGTAACCTTCAGATCTTTATCAATTTCCAGAATAATCCAGAAGATATTGGAATCACTCCAAACACCATCGGTACTTCTACAATATTGTATTATACTGAACAAGATAATGGGGGAGCCTCAGTGATTGTCTCATGTGCTAGAAATAATCAAATACTTCTCTGAATCCAACCCTATTGACTTAAATGAAAGGACAATAGGCCGATAGATCCTAGATATACTAAAAACAGAATGACATAACTGGAATGTATTTTCTGCTTCATGTTGTCTGGCCTAGGTTCCAGCAATATTTCTACTTCAAGTACAATGCATTACATGACAATAAAATCACATTCAGTTGATATCTAATCTTAAAACTGTATAAATCAATAGGAGAAAGTATGTCAAGATTATTCAAACCAATAAACATTTCAATGACTTGACACTTCTCTCTTATAATCTAAATAGAGGAGGAAAGAAGAAAATGTTTAAAAAAACTTACTTTCTGTTCTCCTCCTTGGTTAATATAATGGTAGTGAGCTGCATTCCTCTCAAGACCCAGTTCTTTCAGTTTACTTTCAGATGCACCAAACAAAAGCTAGCAAAACACAGAAATAAAACCTGATTCAAACTATAATTATGTTGGCCAAGCTGGTACACTATGAATCTTCAATCAAAAATAAATTATAAAAATTAGTTTCTTTCAAAAGCAAAATATGTATAAAAAAATGTAGAGTTAGTGAAATGACATATAGTACATGGCTATTATTTGAAATTAAACTGCTGCAATGGAAAGCAGTCAACCTGGTTAGTGTTTAAAGTTAGAGAGGTAAGGTATCAGAGAAAACATTAAAATGTAGCCCCTATCTGTTTCTGCTTTTGGTGAAAAAGTAACACAAATATGAACAGCACTTGTGGAGATAGATTAATGGAGATTTTGCTTCATGAGTGATGCTGTATCACAAATGTTGAAAGAAATGTCCTGATGGCAGTGAATCATAGACAGTACCATCTGGAAAGCCTCTCTGTGTTCTATGAAAAATCAGTGCAGTATTTCATTACTTATTAAAATAATGGCAAGAGAAATGAAAAAATTTTGAGGCACTGGAATATCATGTGCAGTTGATAGGTAAGAGGTAAAGAGAAATCAATGCCTGTCTAAATGCAAACTAGGGATTTAAAAGTACCAAATGTTTGGAGAAGGATAATTGATGAAAGGAATTACATAAATGTTCAGATTAGCCATTTAGCTTTGTTTGTTTCTGTTTACCTAGCTGAGCTAATTAGTAGTGGGGGTCATTATAATCGTTTAACCATCTCCTTCCATGCTGGCATGGGTTGGATGGTTTGACAGGAGCTGGCCAGGCAGGAGCCTGCACCAGACTTCTGTCTGTTTTGGCAGGGTTTTTATGGTTGGATGCCCTTCCTAACACCAACCACTCCACAGAGTGAACCGAGTACTTTTTATGTGACACAAACATAGGGAAGGTCAGTTTGGTATGTTTTTTACAGCTGGATGCTCTTCCAAATGCCAACCACTTTACAGTGTCAACTGAATGCTTTTTAAGTGGCACCAGCACTGGCAGGGTCACCAAGTAACTTGCAAGACATGGATTCTTTGAGAGGAGAGGGGGCATTGGAGGAGGTGATCTTGTGTCAGATGATGAAAGGTTATAGTGAGACTGAGAGATAGAGATAGATGGGTTGGACGGTTTGACTGAGGACTCGCAAGCCAGGAGGCTGCACCAGGCTCCACTCTGATCTGGAAAGGTTCTACAGAGGATACCTTTCCTAACACCAACCACTCTGAGAGTGTAGTGGGTGCTTTTTACAAGCCACTGGCATGAGGGCCAGTCAGGCGGTACTGGCATTGACCACACTTGAATGGTGCTTTTTATGTGTCACCAGCACGGGAGCCAGTTAGGCGGCACTGGCAATGACCATGCTTGAATGGTGTGGCACTGGCAATGACCACGCTCGAATGGTGCATGTGGAGAGATATTGAAAAGATCAGGAAGAATGATAATATGGTATTCTGAAAACAACCAAACTAGTTCATGCCAGCATGGAAAAATGGATCTTTATATAATAATAGCTGATATAGATGTTGGTTGATTGATTTCCTCAGTTAGGTTTTACATGGTGAGAAAGGTGAAGAGTGAAAGTTAAAAAGAAATACAGAAAGGTACAAGATGATCGTATATATGAGGCTTGGTAGCAGGCAATGATAACTTTCTGGAAAATACACATTTTTTAAAGAAATTTTGTAGAGGTAAGTTTTAATGGAGTAGGCAATAACTTCATTAAGAAAATTTAGAAAATCACAAACATGTACAAATGAGAAATTTGTTTTATTTTATTTTAGTTTAAGGTTATCTTTGTCTTGTTTCAGTCATTAGACAGTGGCCGTGCTGGGGCACTACCTTGAAAAATTTTTAGTTGAATGTATCAACTACAGTATTTATTCTTTTTTTTTATAGCTTGGTATTTACACTCTTCATTTCCCTTGCCAAACCACTAAGTATGGGGATGTAAACACACCAGTGCCGGTTGTCAAGCAGTATTGGTAGTGGGGCAAACACAGTTGCATGCATGTGCAGCCCCCCCCCCCCACACACTACAGGCTTCTTTCAGTTTCTGTTGGCCAAATCCACTCATAAGGATTTGGTTGGCTTGAAGCTACGGTAGAAGACGCCTGCCCAAAGTGCCATGCAGTGAGACTGAACCTAGAACCGTGTGGTTGGGAAGCAAGCTTCTTACCACACAGCCATGCCTGCACCTATATTTTCTTTCTTTCTTTTTTTATATCATTTTGTTGTAGCACCAAGAAATTTGATACAGGTTAAATTCTAATTATTGTATGTATGTCATATTTCCTGATGTCCATGGTGGCAAGAATATACTTCCAAAGTTACTAGTCTTATGATGAGTAACACTCTAGTAATAAAATAGCAATGATGAATGCATTCATTGGTCAAAAATGGAAATTGCTTTGGAAGTTGTGGAGATTTACTCAAAGTTTATTCCTTTGAACAAAACATTTCAGTCACGTAACACAAAACTATTTTTCAATTATGAAGTGACTAATACTTTAAGATACTGCATTGATATATACCAATTTCTAAATATATGCCAGTTTAGAAAAACTGGATGCTAACATAATAATAATCCTCATTTGAATGTTTGTTTGTTGATGTTAGTTTATGTTAAGAAGTAGAAATATATTTTTTGTTAATGTTAGGTTGTTTTTGAAATATTAGGAATTGATTTGTGAGGAAGGTTATACAGACATTCAATAATAAGGATGAATTATATTTATATATTTGTATATAAATATATATTTGTATATAATTGTAACATTAAAGCTTACCTGATAAAAAGCATGAAAATTTCTTTCTCCTTCTTGTTGATAAACCACCCGTGACTGTAAACCAAACAAAATTAAAATCATTACTTCGTTTTTCTATCTGGTTTGCAAGGTTCTTTATAGGAATTCGTGTGTTGAAACAAATTTTGTTGTGTCTGGGGAGAATCATCTTGCCTTAACACACTAACACACTCACCAATTCAATTTCCACTCATTTATTTTTAAACATATACAGAACTTCTTGCACCACATGCAATTCTCTGGATACAACCAGAACGATAGGATTCGTGTATACAGGGGAGCCAGAAAGATAACATCATATGTAATGGAACTAGTGATACCCACCCTAGATACAGAAATAAAGACTGGAATAGTATACAGATGGTTTGTGACAAAGCAAACAAAGTGAACATATGGTACAGGGCTGACAAATATCAAGGAATGATATTTATAGAGGTCACACCTCATGAGGAATTAGATTTAGGAAGGCTCTGAAGGAGAACAAACTCAACATCAAGGTTGTTGAGAAGCCAGGGAGCTCCATCTGATTACAGTTATGTAAAATTTACTGGTTTAAAAATACCACAAGCACTAATACGAATTGCATAGTGAGTAAGATTAACCCTGGCAACAGCTGTAAAACTAGAAATCTAGTCTATAACATAAGGTGCATAGAAGGTGTTTGTAAGGACAGAAATATGGCACACATTGGAGAGGCCTCTAGGAGTATAGTGGAGAGAGTAAGCGAGGACTTGAGGCACTATGATGACAAGAAACAGCCCTCCATACTCTATCAACATGCCAAAGACCAACATGGAGGCATACTGGGACTAATTGGCATCTACATTTTATCCAAGCACCTAAAGGACCCACCATTTAGACAAATGCAAGAATACATCCTCATAAATGAAACGTTCCCTGTACTAAAGAGGAAATACATGTAGAAGGTAGAGATACTCCTATACACACACAGTATACGTTCATAGGTACATTGGCAAATAGGCAGATAAGTAAGTAAATAAGTGGGTAGATAAATAGATATGTAGCTAGACAGATAGATACATAGGTAGGTAGGAAGGTATGTAGGTAATACGGACAGACAAGCACACAAAAGGAGACAGAAACACATGACCATATATACATACAAAAACATTTGGAGACACACATCCATACATAACAGATGCATGTACATAATAACACAAACTCATACACATAGACACACTCAAACACACACATGCAAGGAAGCAGAGGTACACACACACACACACTAATACACACATACATACACAAACACACACAAACACATGAATTCTTTTTTTCTTTTAATCTTTGATTTGTTTCAGTCATTTGACTGCAGCCATGCTAGAGCACCGCCTTTAGTTGAACAAATCGACCCCAGGACTTATTCTTTGTAAGCCTTGTACTTATTCTATCAGTCTTTTTTGCCGAACCGTCAAGTTACGGGGATGTAGACATGCCAACATCGGTTTTGTCAAGGGATGGTGTGGGGACAAACACATACACACAAACATATATATATATATATATATATATATATATATATATATATATATATATATATACATATATATATATATATATATATATATATATATATATATACACACACACACACACGACAGGCTTCTTTCAGTTTCTGCCTACCAAATCCACTCACAAGGCTTTGGTTAGCCCAAGGCTATAGTAGAAAACACTTGCCTCACAGCGGAACTGAACTCAGAACCATGTGGTTGGTAAGCAAGCTACTTGCCACACACCCACTCCTGCACACACACACACACACACACACACACACACACACACACACACACACACACACACACACACACACACACACACACACACACACACACACATGAAACAAAATCTCTAACAGACCAAAGGAATGCTGCTTTGATAATGTACAGAGTTGATATCCATTGATAAAGTTGCAAAAGCAATGAAAAAGCTTTTTGTAACAGACAAAAAATAAATAAATAAATGAGTGGAAATTTAATTGGTATGTTAAGTATATCAGGGCAATATGACACTCCCCAGACAACAAAATTATATATGTTTATATCTATATATATCTGTATGTAAATATAAATGTAAGTAAATATATCCATATACCTTTAAATCATATATTCATATACATAAATATACAAACTTAGGTATTTACCATGCACTCAGTAGACATACATACAGGCACAGGCGCTATCTAAGGTTTTTTAAAATTCTTCTGTAACCTCCTCCTCCTTAGCCATTTGATCTGATAACCTAAATCTTGAAGGTTAGTTGAAGTTAAATTATATATGCTTTCCTTTATTCTACCTCAGTCAAGGTTCCTACCTTTTTGCAATGTAGCACTTGTTCACCTAACATACTTGCTTTCTATAACAAAATTAATTTAAGCACTTCATATCTAGCTAAAGAAGGTGACCTATCTACTTTTGCTAGAGAAAATAGTGCAGTGGAAACATTGCTTACTTTTGAAGTACTTAAAATTTTAGAAAAGTAATTAGAATAAAATTAGGTGCTACATTATTTCATTGTTTTTGTTGATACTAAATTCTACTGGTTAATCAGAGAATAATCATAATTTGCAAAAGAAAGAAAATACAATTGCATTCATTATATATAAAGTACAATAGCTGTGAAGTTAAGGTACTGGACTGCAGAAAATATGATTGAGAGTTCAAAATTTACAACAGTTATTTTTCAGAGTTTTGGACCAAGACAAAAGACTTATTTGATATGCAGATCTAAATCCTACTTGATAGTTTAAAAAGTGGTTAATGGTTAATAAAGACATCTAGCTGTAAAAGAATCTTTAAAAAGACTATCCTATTTCTAAATGATCGGAAGATCTAATTTAAAATACAATTAATGAAGACCTTAACCTATTTTGTCATTCTTTTAAAGCTTTTTAGCAATTTTTTAACCCTTACTTATTGTTAATTCTTTAAATAAGTAACAGTTGAGAAAAATCAATTTTTTTATTTACTTTGAAACAGCCAGCAATGTATTTATCTTTTTGACTCCTCTCTCTTTTGATAAAATTAAAAAGTAATTTAGAAAATCCATCTTTTCTTCAAGTTACTTGATGGTAAGACATGTAATGGCAACGACTGAGTTTGAACCCAAGTCATGAGAAAAGTATATTGGCTGATATTAACATAAATCTGTTGTGCACTAACTGGTTTTATTTTAATTAAATTGTATAATCAACGACTGTTATTTACACATTATCACCAATTCAGGCATTACACAATAATCTTCCTTGATTTTCCATGCTATAAAGGTTTGTTGAAAACTATTATACTTCTCTGACATGTAAACCAGTTAGAAATTCCTAGAAACCAAATGAATTGTTCTGTAAAAGTTGGTAGAAAAAATAAATTGCTGTTGAGTTGATTTCTCCTGAGGAGTGAAAAGTTCAGTGTTTTGGAGATGAGCAAGTGTCCAAAATTTTGAATTTTTCATTCTCCACAGAAAATCATCTCATTAACATTTTTTTGTTCCTTCAAATTTTTATACATTAACTTTTGCTGCCAGAGACCACCAGCAAATGGATTGGGCTCTGGGCATTAACTTATTTGTAATTACTATTTACTATAATTAGTGGAGAAAAGATGAATCATTAGACAAATATTCCTCAAACTATGTGAGAGAGAGAGAGAGAGGTATTTAGTTATAGATTATTGGACATACCAAAACGTCACCCGCATTATTATCAAACAGATCTTTGACAAATAATACATAACAGAAGCAGTATTAACTCCTCACAGTGAAGGTGATTTAACAACCAGAGGTCATAAATTATGAAGCATTTTAAAAGATCAGAAATATTCTGTAACTGAGGTTAAATGTTTTAGTGTCATAACTGAGATAGATGAGGGGTATGTTGTGTGAGGTATGTAGATTATAGACCAGTGAAAATTAAGACCTAGAATACTTTCTTAATTATTCTTTCGCCATTTATTAAGTATTATAATGCTAATTGCTATATTAAATAGAACTACACAAACACAGTGCATTAATTGAAAACTGACTTTATTAGGTAAAGATCTCAATTTAAAAAGAGGCATACTTTCATAGAAGACTTCAGATGAGTGACATTGCTTCTATGCCAGTGACACTCATTTACAAATATCATATGAGGTTAAGACAAAGAAGCATATATAGAAACACACACACACACAATAGGCTTCTTTCAGTACCAGGTATGCTATAATACAAATTAATAATATTTTACAAATTTTCTTTGAAACATACAAATGTTTTAACAGATTTGCCAAATGACTTGGTTATTAATTTAAGTCATTTTCAAGTGAAGTGTTTGAATTTTTGTTGTTTCAGTTATGTTAATGCAGATTCAATTATATATATTTTTTTATATTTGCATAGAGCGTTTATATCTTAGATTACGTTTCTCATTTTATTTTTTCACAGAGAATGGTTTGTAATAGGTATAGGTCCAATAAATAAATAAATACACATTAATTTAATGTCACAATACAATTTAAATAAGTTTCAAATACTTTGTAGTAATTAAGCATAAATTACATTAATTATTCTCTAAGTCTGCATACCTCATAATTAATTACTGTAATTTTTACATTGTCAGTCATTGACAGCAGTTGTTTAGTTTCAGGAAGCACTCCTTGATTAAAGGCAATTCGGTCATCACCATCCCATCTGTTAGAGGGATATCTAATATATTATTTAATGTGCCTTTCCTTTATCTGAGAATTTAGCTTTTATTTTTAGTCTGTTGAGTGACCATTTAGAGACTTCTTGGATTTGTTTTGAAGCCAAACAATTCAAAATTCAGACCCAGGTAAAGAAAGCTGATATTTTTTTTTAGACAAGACAAGAGGGAGAACATTGGTAAATATTCTACCAAGAGGTGTGTACATTGCTCAAATGCATGAGAATATTGAGGATGTAATGAGCAGTCTTTGTTGTCCTGCATTAAAGCATGATCCTGTACAAGGTATCTCAGATCATACTGAGCAAAGGCCATTGCACTTTGATTTAAATTGTCATCCTTTTGAGATTTGATTGTGCAAGGAATGAATTAGGAGTAATGAAGCACATTTCCATCTGTCTGTGTAAATAAACTAAACATTTGTTAGCGGTTGGATAGCAATCCATGATAACTTCATGAGTACCTCCTTCACTTTGAATGTGTAATACTGTCATGCTGCATAACAAATTTTGGTGCAATTTGCTCATGTCTCTATGAAGAGGGAAATACAATGACAGTGAATTCTGATTATTAGGCGTTCCTTTTCCCAGATTTGAACATTTAGCATTAATTCAGGGCATTTATGGTTTCAATGAAATTGGCCAAGTATATCTAGAGCAAGAACTTTCATGGATGTCATTTCTCAGGATTGTTTAATGACATAGCCAGCTTGGCCACCCAACCTTCTGGTTTGTGATTATTCTTTGTTATTTCGAAGAGAAAATACTTGTCAATAAACTACATGCACCAGATGAATTGAAAGCTGCTACTCAACACAACATGCAATGCAGAAATTCTAGGCTAGACCTTATG
>NC_142936.1:60551574-60564074 GCF_046866305.1 Octopus bimaculoides | reverse complement strand
TCTGAACCTTATTAGTTTCCCATCAGAGGAGTCTACATCAGTTTGACCAATCCCAGAGAAAGAAGCAGCTAATCCGTTTATATACTCAACAATTCCATGTATTCATGTATTCTGTTCTGTTTCTTCCCTTTATGCTCCAACACACACACACATACACATATATATATCATCATCATCGTTTAACGTCCGCTTTCCATGCTAGCATGGGTTGGACGATTTGACTGAGGACTGGTGAACCAGATGGCTGCACCAGGCTCCAATCTGATCTGGCAGAGTTTCTACAGCTGGATGCCCTTCCTAACGCCAACAACTCCGAGAGTGCACTGGGTGCTTTTACATTCCACCGGCATGGAAGCCAGACTGCTGCTCTGGCAATGGTCCTGCATGGATGGTGCTGTTAGCGCTCCACTGGCATGGGATGCCCTTCCTAACGCCAACCACTCTGAGAGTGTAGTGAGTGCTTTTACGTGCCACTGGCATGGAAGCCAGTCAGGCGGTACTGGCAACGGCCACGCTCAAAATGGTGTATTTTACATGCCACCTGCACTGGAGCCAGTCCAGTGGCACTGGCAACGATCTTGCTCGAATGTCTTTACACATGCCACTGGCGCACACACATATATATATATGCGTGTGTGTGTGTGTGTGTGTGTGTGTGTGTGTGTGTGCATTTATTAAAAAGGTAATGTTTATTACAGTGCCATTTGAACTCTAAAGCATCAATGTACTCAAGTAGAATGTCTGCATCTTACCTATTTTGCTTTGGTGATTCAGTGTGAATCAAGTATTATAACAATAACCACTTGACCCCAATAATATTGCTAAGAGGGAAACACAACAATAATGCATTTGTAACAAGGCTTTTTATTTATGTAAAA
Source organism: Octopus bimaculoides (assembly GCF_046866305.1). Lineage (NCBI taxonomy): Eukaryota > Metazoa > Mollusca > Cephalopoda > Octopoda > Octopodidae > Octopus > Octopus bimaculoides. The sequence continues at coordinate 60,563,196 of NC_142936.1, read as the reverse complement.
AGAATAACAATCCTATTGAATAAATTACTCCTAATAGCTGAGAATAACAAAAAATAGTTTTAAAATGTGACTAACTCTAGATAAAGATGAAGTACGCAGATTATATACTTAATATTAGCAAAGAAAAATGAAATTTTAATTATCTGTAAACTATTTACTATTAATTATCACTAAACTATAAATTACTATTAATGAGCACTATACTATAAATTACTATTAATTACCTATAAACTTAACTATTACAAATAACTTCAAATTACTATAAACTACTTTAGTTGGTATTAGAATTCTTAAATAGTTATCAATGAATTACAACATTTGGTAGGCAGTGTGTTGTGTTACATTCATAATGACCACACTAATATTGGTATTAGTTCTCATACATTTTTATTAACCTGGAACATTTAGCTTTACATATACACAATAGATTAATTAACAAAATAGCATTCAAAAGTTATTGAATGGAATAAGTACAAGTTTTGACTGTATATGTTGAATGGTAATACAAACACAATTCATAATTATTGAGAATGAATTACATAGAAACAATGAGAATCCATATCATAAGCTGACTGATAGCTTTGAATAGGTTGTTATGTTTGGGAGTTTAAAATCTCTGCTTTTTATATACCCAATGAAGATTTTAGAATGTTTGACTAGGTTATTTGGTATGAAGATTGCAACTCACTTCAATACACAGCAGTTGATCTGATTGCCTGAGCCATGTTCACATATGCATTAATGTCTTTTATGGTGGTACAAAAAAATTTTTCTTCTTTACCTATTTGAGCGTGATCGTTACCAACGTCGCCTTCCTGGTACTTGTGCCGGAGGCACGTGAAAAGACATTCAAGCGAGATCGTTGCCAGTACCGCCTGACTGGACTTCGTGCCGGTGGCACATAAAAGCACCCACTACACTCTCGGAGTGGTTGGCATTAGGAAGGGCATCCAGCTGTAGAAACTCTGCCAAATCAAATTGGAGCCTGGTGTAGCCACCTAGTCCATCAGTCCTCAGTCAAATCGTCCAACCCATGCTAGCATGGAAAGCAGACGTTAAACGATGATGATGATGATCTTGCCAACTGGCAGAAGATGAGTGAGATGGTTGGATAAAATTCATAGTTCCAGTTGGTCACACTTGGGAATCCAACAGAAAAGTTTAATGACTGTTCTTCACATATGACTATGGAAGGGGTGCCTGAGGATTCTACATCCATGACTCTCCCAAGAATAGTGAATGGCATAAATAAATGAGCAACTGGCCTTCCTTTTATGGTAGTATGGTAGATAGGCTCTCAGCTCAGGACTACAGCCTAAGTGCAATGGTTCAAAACTCAGCAGGAGCCTTGCTACATTATAAACTACTGTTAATTACTTATAAAGAATAAACTACATTTAATTACCTAATATTAATTACCTCTAACCAATATTAATTACCTCTAAATTTCTGAAGTGATAGACTATTACTAACAAGTTTGTACTCTCTTTCTCACCTCACTAAAATCCTTATATCAATAAAACATTAAAAATTCATTCTTTTAATAATATAATTTAATCTTTTTATTATAAATTCTGGAAAGGTTTCAGTCTGCAGCTAAATTTATTCCTATTTATGAAGATAATGCCTTAACAGGCAAAGACATTCTAAGCTTATTTTTAGGTAGAAGAGGGTTCATATCATTTTGAGAAATGCAAAGAAGTAGGAGGTAAAAAAAATCAAAAAAGAGAAAAAGAAACAGGTCATCAGAAATAGTTACAAGTCAGGCATTCAACAGCGAGAGGAATATCTAAGAATGAATCTTCTACAATATTTCTTTCTACTTCCTTTTCTTGCTTTAGCTGACAGGTGATTTATAAAACAGTTTATGTAATAGTAGTCAGAGTAATATTACAAAAGGGGCTGCCAAGTAACAGCCACCGAGTTCATCTACTTTGTTTATCTTGATATTTCAAGCCATTTTGGTTATCAGCACAGAATATACAAGCTTATCTTTCAAAATAAATCTTATGTGGGTGTAAGGAACTATTTAAAAGTTTCAATCTATCCTTGAACTTAAGAGAAATCTTTTTGTCAATGTTGAACAAGAACTAAAGAATCTTAATGTAATAAACACTTTTATTATAATCTTATTAACTGATGTAAGTTAATCATATTTTAAGCGTAGGTTGTTTAAATTATTCATTTTTTTTTTCAAAGATACACAAATTAAGAGGAAGAAATTAATATTATTATTTACACTTAAAATATACTTGAAGTATTTTCATAATACAGAAAAGTTTGCTAGACCAACTATGCTATCATAAATAAACAGAAACAACCCTATTAGAAACAAGACTAATTGCTATCATAAATAGACTACCTTATGATAAACAAGTCTCCTTCTGGTGTTGGAACACAGAAGATCTGACATATTTTTAAATATGTTATTAAGGATGCTGAAGTGGGGTAAGAAGCATATTCAGTAATTTGATAGACAAACTACTTTGCTGATATTTAGCTACACTGCTTTACTTTCTGGTTTCAAATCCCACCAAATTTGTTTCTGCCTTTCAACTTTTGGGATTTGACCAAATATGTACAACTCAAAAACTATACTCAATCTAATCAACAATACTCATTTTTTAAAACTGTTTTCTCACTCCTGTGCTAGAAATTATTATTATTATGACCAGATAATATAAGAGACAAGAGGCAAAGGCAATAACCCTTGCAGGCTTTCCGAGACTGACAATGTCGATTAAAATTTTTTGGGTTGAAGCTCAGATGACATGGTGGAATGTGATCTGAAATATTTTTTTTATATAGTTTCTAGCATCACAAAATATGAATGATATTCCAGTACGAGTCCCAGCTGAGTTTTGTAGAGATAATGAAACTTAGCCTTGGAAAAGTTTGAGAAGGTTTTAATTGTAAGTAAGAAGATGTTGCATTGCTCAGGGTAGTCTTGATATATGTGGAACTAATACTTCATGTTATATTCATGGTACCCTGGTGACTCAAATGCTTTACTAAAGTCACTAGGGTGCCAATAACATCTAACACTAAAAGTACTGTTACAAACAAGCCTGGTGTCATAACCGATTTTTATCTTACAGGATAGTTGCACAACAACCATTTAACCCAGATGTACCAGCATCAACAGATATCTTACATCATCACCTTTCTGACTAGGTAATGACTTAAATAAGCTATTATATTAATAGATGTCTCTGGTCACCCAGGAGAAGAGATATCATAGAGGAACTTACTAAGTGAAATTGTATGTAGTGGTCATTGGGCATGCAACTAAGGCCAGAGTGGAAGGGTCAATTGATACAACACAGAGACACAGTACAAGGTTGCAGTATACTGGTTGTGATAGTGAGGATAGCAATTGTTATATACTGGTTGTAATAGTGAAGGTAGCAGTTTTAGTCATAACCAACATTTTTTATCAACAGCACCAAATCTTTTTACCAGTATGTGTTTTCTCCTTCCTAAATAATACAGCTGCATTATTATGTATCTGAGCAGCATAGATACACATATATGAATGTGTGTGGGCATGTGTTTGTGTATAAACAGATTGCATACTTTTAGGAAAATTGTCTATGGCTGGATGTCTTTCCTGTCATCAAATAGGTAATATTTCTCCATGGCTGGACATGGTTTCACGAAAGACTGGGAACAAAGGATGTTGCTTGTATGATGGTGACACTCATTTATGACTATTGCTTCAAAAGTACGCATGCACAGTCACTCATATATACATATTTGTCAGAATTCTTTCAATTTTTGTCCATCAAATTCACTAACAACGCTTTGGTCATTCCAGAGCTATAGTAGAACATATTTGTACAAGATGCCATGTGGCAGGACTGTACTTAAAACCAAGTGGTTTGGAAGTAAAGTTAATGACACAGCCATGCCACAAATGTGTGTGTTTGTGCACATGTATAAACTCCATAATCATAAAATAGCATGTCCATCTTCATCTTGGTAACATTCACTTGTTTGAGTTTATTTGTATAACATCCATCTTACAATCAGCATAGAAATAATACATTGTGTGCATTATGTTCTTCTTGTCAGTATTATATGTACTATTTATAATGATTGTAAGTACAATTTATAATGGCCCGTATAACTTGTCACAGCTGCATTGATTTATTGACCAGTAGACAATGTAAATAAAACCATTGTGAAATGTTATCCTGCAGGTTTGCTTATCACCAGCTGAATTTATAATTGTTAACATGTATTTGTTTGATGTTATTGAATGAGACTAGATTGTTAGGTCTCTGTTACAGGATTTATTCAGGATATCTATTCATAGAATATCTAAGGTGAGGTAGCTAAGAGAACAACTGGGTGGAAATTACAATGGAGTGAAAAGGTAGTATTATCTATGGAGTATGGTGACAACTGACAGATAAAGAGTCATTTATAGACAGAAAGATGTGTGGAAAATAATTAAATCCCGAGGCCTATCAAAATTAACAGAATGTGGACCATAGCTGAGTTAACAAAAGGTGAAGTGCTGCAATCTGACAGGTAACTTCTGCTGTAACAGATGAAAGATGGAATGGAACTCCTGGAAGAGTAACTTTGCTAGAAAGTTCTCATGCTAGTCTTAGCTTAAGACTATACAATCATAATCTAGTTTATTAGACTGACTTATTTATCACAGTTAAACCTGTCTGCAACTGTATCTCAACACAGACTTAAACATCTGCTAGAAACGGAAAAGCTGTTGATACACTGTCATTTTTAGTTGTAAGTAAGGAAGATGCTGCATTGTCCAGGGTATTCTTGATATTTTGTGGAACTAATACTTCATGTTATATTCATGGTGCCCCAATGACTCAAAGATAAAATCACTAGGGTACCAATAACATCTAACACTAAAAGGACTGGCCCCAACAAACATACCTGATGTCATAACCATTTTTTTTTTCATAAGATAGTTGTGCAACAGCTCTTTGTAAACCCAGTTGCAGTCATAGAAAATCTGTGAAATTAAACAAAAATTTTTTGGCTCATTTAAAACAAACTTAATCTCTCAACACTAAAGTTGGGAAAAGTATCAGTTTCAAATCAGTGTTTTTAACCGTCCACACCTTATGACCACATTTCTGTATGTTGTGACGGTGGAATTCTGTTGCTTGACAATGAAAATTCAGCTGCTCAGTGAACGAACTGGCTTACCTGCTCCTGACTTAACATGTAAGTGACTGAGTATTCTACAGATGTGTCCTTGTCATAATTTTCAAGCAGAATCAGTGTGACTCAGTGTGAGACAAGGCTGTGCCTTTTGAATTACAAGTACAATCCACCTGACTAGATTCTATACAGTTTCTACCTTTACAATTTCATCCAAAAGTTAGGGGTCAATCTAAAGGTATAGAAATTGATGTTTGCCCAAGGATCCATTCAGTGGGATCAAAATTAGGACTTCATAACTGCAAAACAAACTTATTAACCATTCCACCTTATTACATCTGTGTGCTGTAAGAGGAAGCTAAAAATTTTGGCAACAGGAAGGTCATCTAGCCAGAAAACTGCCTCAGAAAACTAACCAACCCATGCCAGCATAGATTGATGAACCAAATGCTGATGAACTAAGCTATATAGGATTCACTACTTTGTTATAAACTGTTAATGACATTGGTCCTATGTCCAAACATTGAGCTGTATTCTGAACAATTTATTGAACACAGAGCACTTTTGTATATAAAATACAAATAGGTAAGGCATTTCAATGCTCAAAGTAACATTGTAATACACCAAGATGCACACTTGTCATGTGCTTTATCATAGATGAATGAAGTAACAAGAAGATAACATGTTCAAAGTATAATTTACCACAAATTTATTCATCTATATTATAATGGAGAAAGTTGCTTATTAATTAGGTGTGTAACAGTACTAAAAGAAAGCAATTATTAAAGGGTTGACTGTCCAGAAATATTTTTATAAATTCCTATTCTTGGAAATTTCCTATAATTTCGATTTCTCAAGTTTATTGAATTTTTTAGCTCCAATTTCTCACAAATGAGGAGCATTGTCTTTCGATGTGCTAGAAACAACAGCCTAATCACCCTTAAATCACTCACTTTTCTATCTGAAAAATTTTTTTTTTTGTTTGCGAAAATGCTCTTCCCATGGTTTTAAAATGCAAAAAAAAAAAATGGCCAAAATAGGTCCAGAGTAGGATGATGAGGGATCAGGGTGTAAAAAAACAAAGTTCAAGATATTTTTTCATACAAAGATGCCCCCCCCCATCATTTCAAAGGCTGTGGTTTAAAAAAAAATGGGGAAAATCCCTGAAAAAATTTTCCCCATAAATTTCTTTATAATTGTAATTTATGTTGTTTGGAAGGGATTTGTATAAACTTTCATTAAATGATACCCATTTTCCTGAAAGTTATGAGGGAAATAAGTTGGATCGTATGAATTTTCCAAAACTCCTCTCATGACACCCTTGGAAAAATTCTTTCCCATAAATCCCTATATACTCTGAAGCCACGACAGAAAATTTTGTTAACAAGTATCCATTTTTCTGGATGTTATGAGGCAACAAAGTCGCTGGCATATACATCTGTAGTAATGCCCTCTTATTTATGATTTTTTCATTTCATATTTATTTCATTCATTGTTTGCAATGTTCCCTCTCCCCCACTCTCTCTCTCTCTCTCTCACACACACACAGCCTGCAAAGCTTACAGATGGGCTGCTGAATTGAAATCTCTATGTTGCTTTGAGGGAAAGGTAAGACTTGACAAACTGCTTCTCCCTCTGTTGTTGGATTACTGTGACGTTTGTTTAAAAAAGAGAGATTATGACTGATAAAATAACGAAAGCAATATTTACTAAGCAAGTGAGCACTATTATGCAAAGAAATAATTAGACATAAAATATCATAAAAATGATTAGAATTAGGAGTCGAATGGGAAAATATGAAGTAACTAGCAGAAAACCACCCGAAGGGCGGTCTTTCTGCTAGTTAGTATAATGTCATCTGAGATTATCAGAATTATTACTCATAGAAACAGTGACCACTGATTAGAGAGAAAATGGAAATTTATGCTTGCACTAGGTAAGTAACAATCAATAATCTTTGACACTTGAAAAGCTGTATAATTTACGAGACAGGTTTATAAGGAATGTTTTATATTCCAACTTACAGGTGTCTAGGTGAACTTAAATGAAGATGAATGAGATAAAGATAGCTACAGAGCAACCATCATTATTATTATAAAGCAGGTACGACAGCACTTATTCAAATATATATCATTATGTTGTGCCATGAATATAAAAAAATATGTATCCAGTAATATTGTGTATTAATTGTGTGTACTATTTCAATAGATGTAAACAAAACATCTCACTGGGGACCAGAAATATCACTTGAGTGCAATAATGTTAAGAATACTAGTCTGTGTAATGTGAATTATGACGTATATAGAGCACTTACCTACCCACATTTTCCCTGTTATGTGCTATCAGCACTTACCTACCCACATTTTCCCTCCCATATAAAATGCAAGAAATTTTCCCCAAGATTGTTTCCTTAGAATTGAATCTCCCGAGAGTTCTTTTCTTTTCTATATTTAATTTCCAATCACCAAACTGCAAAGGGTCGTATTGAATATTAAGTATACTAACCTCACCCAGTTAACTCTAATTCAAAGAAAATCAGCACCCTGAGTATCTACAAATAACCATCTTTTTAGATTACAAAATATACTTTTCTCTCTGACAAATTGTGAAACAATTTACTTCTTGATTTATTTGGCTAAATGCCAAATTTATTTTACATGTAAAAAAAAAAAAAAAAAAAAAAAAAAATCATTTTTACTATTTTCAACATCTAACACAGAGCAACAACACCTGAGTACTGTATACAGCAATCTCATTATCATCATATTAAAATGAAAGCAAAATCAGTTTCAAAAGAATCAATATGTATACAAATAGCTAACATGTAAGCTACCATGTAACCATCTTGCCTGGGAACTATAATCATTATCATCAAGAGTTTGTAACCAAGCAAGTACAACTTGTCGATTGTAAGTAAACATTATAAAATGGAGTCTTGTAAAATAACATTTCCCATGGCTAACAAATTTGTTTTTATGGTAACATCATACTTTATTTAATAAATTACTTCAATCTGTCTTACACTTGAATTATTGTAATTTATATCTAATCTAATTCCTGTATTCCTAAATCTTACAGCTTACTTTAGTCAACTGGAGATGGTGAAGATGACAAACAGAATTGAAACTACAATCCTCCATTATCTGAACATTTTTTTTTTTTTCTTTTACTTTGGATCTTTTCTGTTGCTGTCATAGTTTTGGAAATTTTAAATTTAAGTGAAAATTTTCAAACTTGGTATATTGATGTAATTTCTCATGCTGAAGCTGATTTTGTTATTCACTTGTTCCAGAAAAATTTTTAGGAAAGTGCTACAGAAGTTTAAAGTGTAATAATTTTTACCCAATCAGAAAGTAGGATTTGGAAGTTGGTATTTTCTCCATGATACCTATTTATCACAAAATCAATGAGGACAGTGAAAGTTGTAAGATGTTTTGAAGTGTTAATAAAGTTTTAAATGAATAAAGTCATGTGAAACAGTGGAACAGGCATGTAAACTATTTAAAAAGGAAAAATCCCCAATGTAATTTGTTTTTGCCACAGAATGGTGGGTCTCACAACATAGTTTATTCCTTTGTTTTACACAGGGCCCTGTGATTTTTTCTACTTGTTGCATATGGGTACCATCTTTTGAGTTAATGAACTCAACGCTGTGGCAAGTTCCCAGTACTACCTATCTGAACTTGGTTGCCGAGCAGGTCCTCCACTCATATCTCACGAACATGGCTGCTGTAATCAACAGCTGTGCAGTGGTCCATCCCCATTCTTTCAACACAAAACTAAACTAAAGTCAATTCCTTGATCTATGAATAAAGGAAAAAAAGCAGTACAGCCCTAAGAGGAAGGCTACCACCTTCCAGCCAAGTATCTTTCCTGACAAGATACCCAGTAACAGGTTAGACTGTAAAATTTTTAATAATCTGCACTGGGGATGTCAGTCTGCCGAGTAGTAAATACATAGTGTATACCTTAATGGTGAAGACAGTAAATTTATTGTATAATTACAAAGTGTTACATAAGCTTGTAGCACTGAAATGAAATTCTTTCTTGGAGAAAATAACTTCAGAAGGAATCCTGCTGAATCAGTTGAAAATTCAAGCATCATTAACATTTTTATCCCCAGAACAGTTCCCTTCAATTGTATAACATATCATTAAAAGAAGCATAAATTAATTAGTGTATTTCAACGAAAAGGGCATGATGTCATTAACTATAATTACCGTTCCACTTCTTGTTGCCCACTAATATTTGTTACAGCTGCAATATATCTCATAATAATCTTTGAAGCTTCAGTCTTCCCAGATCCACTTTCCCCTGAAAGACAATTTAAAGCAACATTCACTATAAAGATAAAAGAACATGCTCATTGAGTCTTGAAAGAAACTAATGTGCACAATGATTGCAAGAAAAATTATATTACTATATCAAGTTTATATCTTGCATTATTTATAATATTATTTTATCAAGTTTATACATAACATTATGTCAACTTTATATGTAACAATACTAATTCACGTTTATAGATAACATTATATCAAGTTAAAATATAGCATTGTTATATCAAAATGGTATGTTTAGCATTCAGATTGTCAAATGCAATGCTTATTAATCTCATTGTTTTGAATTAATCATGTATTATTTTGTAGCTTTGAAATTTCAATAACGTGACTGTATATTTTTAGAATGACATGGTAAAGCAGGTGTGAGAGGTCAGATCTGGTCAATTTGAACACCAAACAGGTAAAATATTATGGTTGGATTTGACCAGTTTAAATGCTAAAGGGTTATATATAACAAATATATCAAGTTTATAACATTACTATATGAAGTTTATATACATTACAACATCAAGCTTGTATATAATATTATTAAGCCAAATTTATATATAACATCACTACATCAGAGTTGCACTTGTTTGAAAATTGACAGTGTTGAAACTAAAACACATAACTGAGGAATTACTATGTAGACATTTAACTCAATGTTTCAAGTTAATCTAAGTGGGTGCTTAGCTCCAGCTTAGTCATGTTCAAGCAGACATTATCCAACATTTCCTTTTCTTCTGAAGCAGTCCCTTAGGCAAGTGTCATCTCCTGTAGCCTTGAGCCGACCAAAGCCTTGTGAGTGGATTTGGTGGATGGAAGCTGGAGGAGGCCTGTCATATATACATGTGTATATTTGTGTGTGTCTCTTTGTGTCTGTCACCCCACCGCCACTTGACAATCAGTGCTGGTGGTGTTTATGTCCCTGTAACTTAGCAGTTTGGCAAAATATACCAATAGAATAAGTACTGTGCTTATAAAACAAGTCTTGGGGGTTGATTGTTTGACTGAAAAACCCTGCAGTCAGATGACTGAAATATGTAAAAGAATAAAAGAATACAATTCCTAATAATATCTAATTATTAAAATGCAGTAGGGTTTTGTTTAAACATTGAATGGCTACAAAGGTTCAGAAGAGTAAAATCAGAATCAAAGAGGTCTATAGGCAGAAAATGGTTGAGAACCACTACACTGAATTATATTGACTGAAGTAGAATTAAGTGTTGTATTCAGATATTGAAAGATACACCTGAATAGAGTTAAATTATGTATGGGGTGACAGTCTACCATTTTAGTAGCTTCACTGGTCCTAAATAATAACTATCACTTACCTGATATCACAATGCAAGTATCTTTGTTTGTGCGTTTCATTGTTTTATAAGCACTGTCTGCAAGGGCAAATATATGGGGTGGACGCTCATATAGCTCTCTGCCTTTGTACTCTGATATATAGTTTTCTCCATAGATGTCCATGGATTTGTAAGGATTCAATGAAACAACCACTTCACCAATGTAAGTATAAACTCGATTTTTCTGAAACCTGAAATTCAAAATAGTGTGTGAATGGGCAGGTTGGTATATATATGAATGTATGTATACATGTATTTATTACATGGAAAAATGCAAAAGAAATAATATTCTAAAGATTATAAACCTGGAAAAGTACAGGACAAGCTATTACACTCGGAAAAGTTCAGGACAACTTATTACATCTGGTTAAGTACAGAACAAGAAAATTTTTACTTAAAATATTGCAGCTAAAGTTAAAACTTCAAATAAAATATTTAGATTTAGAAAATATCAGCTTTTATTAAAACTAAAAATTTTATTTCAAGTTATTACTTCTATTTGTTATTACTTGTTGCTTCTATTAAAAATATCTCAAAATATTTTTTGCACTTCTAAAAAATTCCTCTATTTTTTTATTTTTTTATTAATAATTTGAAATTTGAAAATAGGTTATAAAAATAATTGTAGTACATAATTAGTTAGTACAATAAACAGAATAATAAAAAAATTGGTTATATATTACAGTAAAATCTACCTATAACAACAGATTCACAGTAAAATTTGCTTGAGTTATTGCCAAGTCTTCACATTTTTGGTCTTGAACCAATGCCTATTTTGTACATAATGAATTTGCCTGCCATATATA
>NC_142936.1:60471574-60546574 GCF_046866305.1 Octopus bimaculoides | reverse complement strand
GACTAAATTCTATGAACAAAGTATTGATCAACCTGAAGTTAGTCATTTACCCAATGCACCACACACATGAATCCAGCTAATAACTAGATAATTACAAAGTGAACATATTTCAGTAACACATGAAACTAAAGCTGACCATTTGTTTTATGAATTCATTTGAGGCCTTGCAGGTATTAACATTTTAAAATTTCACTCATAATTTTTTTTTTTTTTTACTTAGAAAATGGTAATTTAAAGCATTGGTATTGTGCATTATAAATTATCCTGATTTGGCAGGATTTAGTTCTGAATTACAAATTTATTTCTCCATGAAATAGAAAGACTAAGAGTTTCCAAACAAGATAGCTATGTTACTTGAGGAAGGACATCTGAAATCAATGGCTATACCTCTTGATCCAGTTCTTTTTAAATCTATTTCATATAGAACAGATTTAAAGAATTTTATGAACTCCAAATACATGCATCTTTGTATGATATGATACCAAATGCTAAATACAAATAAAGCAGGAACATGATTCATGTTTATGGCTTAAGACTTAATTGAACAGTGAATATTATTGTGCTATTCTGTCAGGATTCACAATATGACAAAAAAATCCAACAGAATGGTGATCTTTAGGACACTTTTTAAAAATATGTTAAACTAACTAAAATGACCTCCAGTACTTTTATGTTGCCTCACCAACTCTAACAAGAGAGTATGAAGACCATAATGAAACCTGCACTCAGAATGAATTTAAAATTTGAAAGGAATTTAACCTAGTGTTCTACATTTTCAATCACTCTATCCTAATTCTAACTGAAATAATTGATATAACATACTTAACAACATTAGCAATATCATTTAATATCTAACTATCTTTTAATTGCTTACATATATACCAGTTACCAAGAGTATATTTAATATGTAAATTGGTCTATCCAGTTGTGTTACATTGCTAAGCTTAGTAAGTATTTACGAAATGTATTCATAGATAGTCGACAGGTTGGATGAAAGAGCAATAACTCTTGAAATATGCATATACACCCATTATATTTTTTTTCTATCTTCAATCACATTGTTTACACAGACATATTTGTATACAAGATGTCATAACTTGCAGTGCTGGCTCTGAATTTCATAGAAAATCAATAGAGAAAAACTTAAAAATTCTATCATCTTTTATTTACGGAACAAGATTAAATTTGGAACATCTTTATAACAGATTATTCCTGCTAGTCATAGAGACAACAGTCAACATAAGAATCAGAATTCTTTATACTGCTCCAGTTATTGTATGAGGTCTTAGAGAAAACACTGCTTGCTTCTATTAATGTTGAATGGTGGCCTAACTAAATGGCAACATAAAGCAACATTATGAAATCTACATCACAGAATTGAAAAGATATATATTACTTAGCTAACCTTCAGTTGATATAAGGTTGTATTGATCATCAAATAACATTATTGAAATCTATATCATAGTACTGAAATTAAAGATATGTTATAGATATATGTTACTTAGCTAATGTTTAATTATTAACTGGTAACCTAATGATTTGGCAACATTGATAACCATAAGCCTAATTATATGGCAGATCAATCTGCATAGAATATAATGGGATCTACATTATAGCTCTGAGATCGAAGATATATGTTACAGTTATATGAAACTTGACTAACTTCACATAATCTTACCATAAAATAGATTATTTTCTAGTTAAAGTAAAGATGTGTAGGACTTCTAATGTGTAGGACTTGGTTCAAGAGTTTGGTAAACCATATTGCTGGTTCTAGCACTGAAATAGTTGATGTAAAAATAGCAATGGGAGAAGAAAAAGGGTCAGACAGATGATAGAGAATACTCAAGTTGTGATATAACATGGTCATGGGAAAGAAATGCACAATGTGAGACAGGAAGAATATGTAGAAGAAACACGACACAGGCAGGAAAGAACATGAGTGAGAAGGGAACTAGGGCAAAATAAGACCATTTTACAGAATGTGGAAACAGGTAAACTGAGATGTTAGTCAGCCTAAAATAAATAACAGATATCTTATATTTCAAATACAGATATCTTATACTGTTTAAACTATAGCTGTACTAAGACCAAGCAAAGAGCGTGACATAATTAATTATGTAAGTTTATATTTAATTTACAGAAATCTACATTAAAAAATAATGGAATGCTTTATTTTCTGAATAGGCTTGCAACAAATAGAAAACAATTTTGACACAGTTTAAGTATCCAGAGAAAGATATGAGTCATTTGGTGAAGAGAACAGATTCGAGGGAGGGTGAGGGTAGTGGGGATTATTACTGCTTTTATATGATGTCAAATCTCCATTCCTTCAAGCAAAGACTGGAGCAAAATCTTAAGTAGGTTTTCAACTGTAATTGTAAAGAAGAATGCTTGTATTGAAATATGAACTTGATAAAGTAGAATAAGTAATTGACATAAAAGTTAAATAAAAGAGAATTACAGCATCTGTTTTGAATCTATGATATAGTTATAGAACGCTATACATACATTGATCAGATTTAAACTTTCTGCTTTTTAACATTGTAATGCTATATTTGCTGCTTCTAAATGCCACATGTATATGTGAATGTGTGTATGTATATATGTGTGTGTGTGTATATATATATATATATATATATAAAATAGAGATGTGTGCGTATTCACTTTTAATGCAAAAACGGTTTCACCAATTACTTCCATACTTCTGATGCTTGAATAATTTGACCTTGGACATATAATAGGGACTTCATTTGATATTTTTATAAAAATATTTTCAAAATAAAAACTTTTGCTTTTTATATTACATTCACGTCTTTCAAAGATTTTTAAATATTTACTTCCGGTTTTCTACCGTCAGTGACGTAACATATCTCTCTATGTATCTATATATCTTGTTTTCACTTTCATTTTTCAGACGCTATTCTTTTCACTTTCAATTTTCATACGCCATTGATTCACTTTCATGTTATTTTTTGAATCGGTATTTACAAACAAACGACAAATTACTGACAGAAAGAAGTTCACAATTACTGATGTAAGTAATTTCATAATTTACTGACAGAAGTATCTTCATTAATTTCACTTCAATCCATACCGTTTCGTGTTTTTCTGTTGTCGACGGTTTCTTTCTGGTTCTTTCCATACTGGCTCTTTGGTTCACTGAGTGACAAATTTTGCTTCAACCCATACAATATTTTCCGTTAAAATTTCTTATTTACTTTCTGTATTAAGAAATATAATTTATAAGACCCAGCTACGGTCACCCAACAGTGTAAAACTAACAGCGGACCTTGAAACAATCCTGTGAAGCTTCAGAAAGAAGATAGTCTCATTGCAACAGCTCAGCTACTGGGAAAGGCTGAAGGTATGTAGTAATTTGGCATTGAAAGCTACACAAATGCCAGAACAGGTTGACAGTGCCAAAGATCCCAGCAATGCCATCGCGCTTCAAGACCAGTTACCGCAACAGCTTGGGTTTGTAGTGAAACTTCACTCTCGGGCATTCAATCATAAATGATAACGAAGCTGCTAACATATAGCTTTCGGCTACCTTGGACCCTTCTGTCCATCATCCTGATTGGTTCTTATTTGCACGGCAATTGTCCCCGTGTTCTGCTTGCTAAGAGGGCATTACGTCCGTCCAATCGTGGCTTTGGGGTAAAGTCACGTGATAGAGAGTTTTACTGGGTTTCCGGTGAGCCCTTTTTCGCCTATAAATAAGCCGATCCAACGACGGCAATTGTCTTCGATTCTAGATCTCTCACAGGTCTGGTCGTTGACCACACACATACAGAACACAGCTACAGCCAGTTCCAGCGCCGACGTCTTCACCACCAATGTACTGTCTACCATTGTCGTCGCCAGCAACACCAACATCAACAAGCTCGGTTTTATCTTCCCTGTATGAGTGGAGTTTCCACTCACGAACAACAGTCAGAACTAACCAGCGAGAATATTCCGTATCAGGTAACACAGGTCGCAACATTCGACGCTCAACACACATGGTGTGATACTACAGCTCTGCTCCTTGGCCACAACTTACTGCGTATGAACATTCTATCTCCTTGTGTAACTCTTATACGAACTGGTTTTCTCTATCTCAGTGTTTTAAAATTTTTTACAGTCTATGTTACAGACACTATGTTCTGTGTTCCTCTCACACACACTATTGTTTATACGACTGTCCGTCACTTCACATTGTTGTATACCTTCTCATGTACACAAAGGCCTGATTTATCTACTGTCTTAATTTTATATGTCGCATGCACGCACACACAGTTTCACTTTGTAAATAAATTTATTCTCATTATATATCTAACGGTTGAGTTCGTCCTAAGTTCTTATTACTGGCACCATGGCTCGTATCTGACGATGAGCCTTCTATCTTATATATATAATCTTGTATTTTGTGTTCGACCGTGCGACGTGGTAAAAAGTAGCCTTTACCGTCTACGTCGCCATCTCCTTTGGTTCGCACGGTCGAAGTATTACAGGTTTCAGGGACCCATACCTTTTTAATGTTCTCCCAAGGAGCCTGAGGGACCTACACAAAGTGGATGTAGTTGTTTTTCTACATGATAGAAGAAACTGTGAAAGTCCAAACCACGGTTCAGAGCAATTTTGAAGGGAATGAAACTGCTTGTGCATTTTATTATATCTGTGTAAAAATGTGTAGCTTCATAAATTTATTGCTATTGTGTCAAAGTTTTTCGTTAGTTTCACATAGAATTATTTCTTTAAAAATTAGATTCAACAAATGAAGTACAAGAAGTTCTCAGCTCATAAACTTACTGAACTCTCTTTCGATGGAAGCAGTTTCAATATAAAAAGCTAACTTATATGTTGAAATTACCAAGAAGAAGCTGTAACCAATTATAGGTATTTTACCTTAACCCTTTCATTACTGTATTTTGAGATGCTGTGTTTCTTTCAATTACTTTAAATATAACAAAGAATTTAATAAAATAGCTTAGTTATCTTTCAGCTAGTGTTAGGAACATAAATTGTGACTAAGGTTTGGTGGAAGATTTTAATTCAAAACTTATGAAAACAAGACATTTGGACGCAGAACCAGAGGCAGTTTCAGCCAGGTTGGTAACGAAAGGTTTAAACATTCTGTTGTGACTGTATTCAGTGTCCACTTGCAAGAAAGATTGCACTGACTTACAAGAATGATTGCACCAACATGCAATAAAAACAAAGAGACGCTGTGCTGATTTACAAGAGAGACAGGGCTAACTTGAAGAGATTGCACTAACCTGCAAGAGAGGTACACTAGCTTGCAGTCACTTTCAATATTTAAGAATATGCAATTAACTTTTCTTTTCTCTCTTGGTTTTATATCACATTTCTCAAGAAATATAACAAATTAATTAAATGGTGTCTCAGTTTATTGAGCAACATTTTTTTTATAACCATTGACTTTTACTGCTTTACCTGCTTCATAGTTATCTGCTCATTAAAGATATGAGATATAAATGCAATTGCTGACAATACACTTCCTTAATCATAATCCAATGAAACAATTGAGTGTTGTACGTTTTTATACTAAATCTGATGTCTGACTTTCTTCAGCTGAGATAGCATTTAGTTATGATTATTGTTCAACCTTATCACTTGGGTGTTGGCCAATAAAGAATAAGGGTAATTTCTGTTGCTCTTTTTTAACATCAGAAAAGTTTCTCACTTGCAAATAATATTGATTACAGAGATAAACTCATAAAATAGAGGTGATAACCAGTATCGCCATTTTTGTATTTTTTTTTTACAAAATATTTTTGGTATGACTTGATTTCATAAAAAAAAAAAGCATCAAAACACTATCTTTGGTGAGTCATTTCCTTGAAATGACCACTTAACCACCACAGCTGTATGATACAGATACTTGACAATACCTGCTTTAATACTGCTTTTTAGGCAGGGCAAATTCTAATGTGGAAATGAGTTGTTGTTACATAGATATATTACAAGTGAATTTAATTACCAGACCATTAAGTAACTAAAATATCCACACATGCAACTAAAGGAATACTACATTTTCTTTTTCTTTTTGAATACTAATAAGTTTTACTCTCTCTTGATGTATTCTTGTTATCTTGAAGGCTTTTCAGAAAAAAACAATCTTTCTGTTACTTAGTCTTCGCAAGTAACTTGCAATATCAATTATACTAAAGGGTACATTTGCTGGAATGGGGAAGGTAAACAGTGACATGGCTAAATTAGCCTTCTTTCAGACAGTCCACATCATAATTAGACAGCTAATTTGGTGAAGATATATTTAATGACTAGGACATTTTTTAAATAACTGAATTCCCTCACTTTGCAAAAGAAATATTAGTTAAGGCCTAATGTTTTCATTTGGATGTAGACATCTCAAGGCACACATTTCACTTTTTACTAAAAGTGACATCAGTAATCCAAAGCCACTCTACAAATCACAATAGGGTTAAAATTACTAAGTAAGCTAAATTGAAACACCACCCTGCAAAACATGACAAGGTTGCAGAAAGTATATGGAGAGGAGTGTATGAGCTGCTCACAAATGTACAAGTGGTTCAGATAGACTTGCAACCAGCAGAACTGAGAAAAACATTGCATGCAGCTGTGAGGGAAATTGTCGAATCACCATCCTTGAGTTATCAGAGGATATGCAGATTAGTTGCGGTTCAGTTCATTATCACTGAAGATTTGGGTATGAGATGCATGTCTGCCAAGTCTGTGCCAAAACTGCTTTCAGCTGACCGAAGAAACACTCGGGTTTCAGTTGCACAAGATCTCGAGTGTGCCAAGAATGATGAAAACTTTTTGAAAACTTTGTATTGGCCTCTGAGCAGGTATCGCCAAGCTTTTTGCAAAGTTTGATGCAGATTCTCTGCGCAACCTTCCCAGTCATAGTCAATGTGATGATCATATGCTACATATGTTCCTTCCAAGCACTGCTATAAACAGTGGAAGTGAGCTAGAACATTAAAACTTAGTGCACATGCACAGCAGAATTCAAGGTCAATCTGTGCCAAGCGGCTTCACTGTGTGCTTTAACTTCATTACCATGGCAACAGTCCGGAAACTTATTGATCAGACCAAATACATACAAAAATATATATATATGTACATACATAATATATGCATACATATATATATTATATACCAGATACATATGCACACCTGCATAAACATACATTATATATATATATATATATATATATATATATATATATACACACACACACACATACATACACATAATACACACTCACACACGTCTCATTATTAGACTGCTCCCATCTGAAGAGGTTTTTGCTTTGCAAGCTCCCTTGTGCTAGTTCACATAAAAAGCACCTGTACTGGTCCATGTAAAAAGCACCTCTGTCAGTCTGCGTAATAAACACCCATGCCAATGCCATGGAAAAAGCACCTATGCTAGTGCCATATAAAACGCACCCAGCACACACTGTAAAATGGATGGCATTAGGAAGGGAATTCAGGCATAGAAACCATACCAAATCAGACTGGAACCAACTTGCCAGCTCATGGGACGCGAAATGGGGATGATGATATCTCTCTTTGTTGAGATCAAATTTTCTAGATATAAAATTCCTGAATTATACTGACATGAAACTGGACAACAATACATCTGTCAATTTTAAAATTAGATGGATAATTGATCAAAGAAGTAATTATCTAATAAAACCTAGATTCAATATTTGAACTCATTTCAACAGAAGTATACTATTTCATTTTCATAATCAGTAGCAACAGTGAAAGCTAAAGGCTTGACTCTCAATAGGTCTCTCAACTAATTCTGTACATAGTTACCATTATGAGTCATATAACAACCCGGGAGGAACTGATAACTATAGAGCTTATGATAATAAATTCAAATGTCTTTGTTGATAAGCTTTGTAATAGCTTGCTGCTCTGAGAAATATTTGTATGTTCTAGGCTAATCAGTAGTGATAATTTCCAGTAGATTTTAGCCATTACATTTGACACCACATTTCAGCATCATGCAATGTAAAAATTGATTGGTAGTGAAAATTCCTTTGTAGTATAAAAAAAAAAAACCCATCAGATTCAAACAATAGTTTCATGCCTCCTAGAAACATACACCAGACACCTAGATTGTGACTGAAAGTTGATTGACTGACAAGAAATGTGTAAACAGTTGGACTGTTTAATGGAGATATACACACTGAAAGCATGATTTTGAGATAATTACAACCACTTACAGAATTATAAAATATCTAACTATAGCATGACAGGATTAATAGCTTTTCATAATGTAGACATGTTAGCAACACCTTATTTTCTTTTGTTAATTGTTGAAAGCTTTCAGCTGTAGGGTACAATGTCAGGAAGTACAAAAGGCTTAGCTAAAGAGCTAATCTACAATAATACATTCTAAAACCTGGAATCAGATAGTCAAACTTTACAAAACTAATTAATGAATAAACATCAAGTGACATTTTTGGAAACAGTTCTGATAAACAAGGGTATCCTATGCTTTTGAGAAAATGAATATTTCAGTGTGTGAGGAAAGTTAAGGTAGATTTTCAACAATTTTGTATATCAATAGAAAATATCTTCTTTGAGATACACACACATGCTTTGATTTCTGTTGGACTTCTAATCCAAAGTATTTAAAGAAGCTATATTTTTAGGATGATTTCATTTCTTAAAGAGTTGTTTTTTTTGGTTTCAGTCTTCTGGCAGTTTAAAACTGATATGTTAAATGTTGATAATACTTATGCTTATAAGTTGTGAATATATCTTCCATTTTTACATGTGCTGTCAACATTTACTGTATTATATATGCTTCAATATGTACATTCATTCTCATAAATTTGCTCTTTCTTGGAAGTAACCCAGCTCACAGCTTCTTTCATTTATTGATATTCATCTGTAGCTTAGAATATTTATAAAGTTTTATATTTTAGTGTTGGAAGTTTATCTTTTAGGTTTGGGTGGTTTGTGAAGATTATTTCTAAGTTTTCTGAGATGTATTAATTACATGGTTATTTACTTTCTTATTTTCCAAAATAAACAGGTATGGTGGTGTGTTTAAGGTCACTTCCCAACCACATGGTTTTGGGTTTGATGGTACCATGGGTAAACGTTGTCTACTACAATCTCACGTTCATCAAAGGCTTGCAAGTGATTTAGTAGATACAAACTAAAAGAAGACCGTATATATATATGTGAATATATGTGTGTGTGTGCTTGTATATACTTGAAATCATTTACATGGAAGTGAAGTAAGCAGTGTTGTTAGTTTCTTGTGTCAAAAAAATTATTGTTATTTTAACCTTTGAAATTGTGTGGGATAAGAGATCCCTTACTTGAAAATCAATGAAGGGTTAGCATTGAAAAGGGCATCCTGCTGTAAAACGATGCCTCAAGTAACATATTTGTCAAAACCATGCAGGCATTAAATGAAATAACATGAAATCAGTGACAAATGTAACAAGGAAAGATGCATCATTGCTTCTACTTTGAAATATGAATGAGAATATTGCTTGTGATAGTTTTAAAATGATTGCATGTCACTTATATAACTTGAAAGGATTGTTAGTTTATGATTTACATTGGTATACTATGTGCTTTGTAAAATATTTATGCTGTTACTGTTGTTAGTGATAGGAGTCAAGATGTATTTATTTAGTTTAGCAATGTTATATGCAAGAAATTAGGTGTTGTAGACTTGGACATTTTAACTAGGTCTTTAATAAAAATTTGTTGTGAGTGAAAGTATTTTGTAAGTTGATGTTGTCAATGATTACAGTCTTTGTCAGATGTTACACAATTTGTGAATAGAATTAAGACTTAGACAAAAATTACTAATATTTTGAAAAGCTGCTTAAAAAAAGAAATGAATATAATTTACAAATTAAAATTTGCATAAAAATACATATACTTTTATTTGCAGAATACTTTAAAATAGTGAAACAACTGCATGAGAAACATTGTATCATGGTTCAGTCACTTTTGTTGGATCTGAAAATAATATCCAATAGTCCTAATATAATTGTAGCTATGTCAAAGCTATGACTACACTGGAAAAGTCACAAGAAACTATTACATTTAGAGTGTAGAAAGGTTGTAAAGATGGTAACAGAAAATTTGCTATTACAGAGAGGAATAATGTTTGAGTTTTAGTGTTATTTAATTAGGAAAGTACAACATCAGGAGTTTATACAAAAAATGGGTGTGTGGGCAGACAAGAAGTTAAAGATTCTATTGATAACTAATAAAGTGAAACTAGAGAATAGGATATGGTATTATCAATGGTGGAATGCAATTGGTCAGACATGACAGAAAGAAGTAATTGATGAAGAAAATGGAAATGTTTGGAATATAGCTGCTCTTCATATCAAAAATCTAATTACAATAATGACAGTTATAGACACATATTGAATCATAGAAAATTTGTATTTTAATTTATAGGACTTATCAGCTCTAAGACTTCTTTTAAACGATGAGTTTTTCATATTGCACACTGTGCTGCAATGATGCACTGTAAGGAATATCTAGGTGCACTCCAGATTAAGAATGTAATTTAACACTTTAGAAAATTCATAATGTTTGAGTATCTTGATAAATGAGTTATAATTTTGTTAAACAGAAATATGACTAATAAAACAAAGTAAATAATAGGTTTTTTTTCCCATTTTTATATTTTTAGCTTTAAAGCAATTGTAACTTTCCATGTGAAGTGTACCAGTAATTTTCTGTTAGATTTCCATTGTGCCACAAAGTTAAAGATAAAAAGTCAGAAAACTTTTTCAATGACTTTCATCCACAGCTGTGAAAAAAATTTATTCTGCACAAGTAGGTCAGAAGTTTGCAGTGCTATGAATGTAAGAAAAATGAACAGGCAACCAACATGCTTACCAACCACATGGTTCTGGGTTCAGTCCCACTGCGTGGCACCTTGGGCAAGTGTCTTCTACTATAGCCTCGGGCTGACCAAAGCCTTGTGAGTGGATTTGGTAGACGGAAACTGAAAGAAGCCTGTCATACATATGTGTATATATATATATATATGTGTGTGTTTGTGTTTGTCCCCCCACCATCGCTTGACAACCGATGGTGGTGTGTTTACATCCTCCGTAACTTAGCGGTTCGGCAAAAGAGACTGATAGAATAAGTTCTAGGCTTGCAAAGAATAGGATATTAAATTACAGGTTGTGAAGGTGTAATATGTTTGAGCATACTAGGGATATTTGAGATGATATTTCAGAAAAGTAACCACAAACTGGATTAACTAGTCAGTTTGGTAGAGCTCCAGCATGGCTTTATCTGTAATGACTAAATATAAAGTTCAACTGAGATAGAGTTATTATCTTTTCTCCAAATGTATTCCACTTTCTCCTTAGCATTTGTCTGAATACAAAATAAAAAGTAGATGCCATTAGGAAATGAGAGATATATTAGAGAACAAATACTGGACAAAAACAATTGTTTCGGGTAGAAATCAATTTCCAGTATTGATTTTTCATTAATGTTTTAGAAGACTGTACCCATTAGTTGGGTGAATACACTGTAATATTACAGTGTAAGTTTGTAGAGACAAAAAATAATCAGGAAAAATATCACAAATGTTAAGTTTTACTAACATTGTTTTGTGGTGTAAATGATAGCAATTCTTCTTTTAAGAACAGACATGCTTGTCTTTGAGAATGATTTGCTTATATCATGTAGATAATTGAAGAACATCTATTTTCAGTTTCCAATGTGTAGGTGTAAAATAAAGAGAGTCCATTCTTTTTGCTTAAGATAGTCTCTTCTGACACAACTTCCTTCAAAAACAAAAATAAATTATATATATGATGAAGAAGTAAATTCAAAGAGGACAAAACTGGCATTGTTTTATTTCCCTTCAGCATTTCTCAATGGAGTCCCAAGATATTTGTCTTAATTCTAATTCAGTAGAATCTGGGAGTCAGACAAGACAAATTTAATGCAGGAAGTACCAAAGTGAGATCATTAGAATAATATATGATAGTAATGAAAATTAACAACAGTTGATTTTATACAAAGAATGAGTGAGAGAAGTACTGCTGGCCCAAAGAACACACACATAGTGTCAAGTATTGCATACAGAAAAGACAACCATATCACCATGGATCTGTACAATAAATGAATGAGGAGTGGAGAGTATTTGTAGAAGTGAAAAGCCAAGGAATATGTGAGAGGATGTATGTTGCACCTCACTATTGAAACAAGTGGCAATTTGCCACTAAAAACTCAATTGAGCTATGGCAGCAGGGAAAATGTGTTTCTAAAATAATGGTGGGGATGATTTTAAGGTGTTTCTCAAGAAAGCTCGTTATATTTGCCATTGTTTTAGTTCAAAACTAGTTAGAACGAAATGTTAGTTGCATTGCTTAACATTATCAATGAAGACATATCAAGTTTAAAGTAGATTCTTTAATAGTTTACACTACAACTAAATCTTCAGAACCTTCTAAATTATGGACTGATTGCTTTCTTTAATTTATCCTTTGATCACCAACACCTTTATTCTCAGGTGTTTCTAGCAATCAGTCAGTCATGGAAGAGGATTATAATTATATTACTGGTATTGAAAAGTTAAATTTTCCTGACACTAGATGATTGTTCATAGTATTGGCAGTAACAGAAAGACATTAAGATACTATAAGTATAAAAACAAAAGATTTTAGTAGTTTGGTAAAATGACAAAAAAATAGTGGGTACGTTACTTTTATAAATGCTAGAAAGGGTTGATGAGAAGGTTAAGGCATCTTATACTAACACAGTGAACCCAGTTTTATGTGGTGAGAGAGTTGTAAAGACCTCTGTAATATATGAACTCAAGCTGAAAGGATTAGAATGTAAATATCTAGTGAAGTTGACTCGATTCTAAAATGGTTAACTAATTCAAGAGTTAATTTAGCCCTCAATAACCTGATTTACCAAAAATACATGAAGCCTAAAGGATGACAATGAAAGTAAATAATATAATGTTACTGAGGTTTAAACTTTAACCCTTTCATTACCGTATCTATTTTGTGATGCTGTGTTTCTTTCAATTAATTTTAAATATAACAAAGAATTTAGAAAAAATAACTTCGTTATCATTAAACTAGTGTTAGGAACATAAATTGTGACTAAGGTTTGGTGGAAGATTTTAATTCAGAACTTATGGAAACAAGACATTTGTACTACAGAGCCAGAGGCGGTTTCAACCTTGTAATACTATCAACAATTTTGGACAATTGTTTCTAAGACTTTATAACATGTAAAAAACTGTATCAGCATCACTTAATTGCTTAATGTAACAGATTTAGCAACAAAAGTGGCTTCTGTGGAAAAATATGTATCCCTGCTTCATGTACAAGATTACAAAAGGGACTATTAGGGAATGGCAGAATGAGCCTATATACTCACTTGATTAGTTGACAATCCTTTCTACTATAGACACAAGGTCTGAAATTTTAGTGGAGGGGTCTAGTCAGTTACATTGATTCCAATGCTCTATTTATACTTATTTCATTGATGAAAGGTTATGTCAACTTCAGCAGAATTTGAACTCAGAACATAAAGACATGAAATACCACTAAGTATTTTATCTAGTGTGTTAATGATTCTTATTTCTTTATTGCTCACAAGGGGCTAAACATAGAGGGGACAAACAAGGACAGACAAAGAGATTGAGTCAATTACATCGACTCCAGTGCGTAACTGGTACTTAATTTATCAACCCCCAAAAGGATGAAAGGCAAAGTTGACCTCGGCAAAATTTGAACTCAGAACGTAATGGCAGACAAAATACCGCAAAGCATTTCACCCGGCGTGCTAACGTTTCTGTCAGCTCACCGCTTTAGTGAGTTAATGATTCTGCCAGCTTGTTGCCATTTTAGTTACAATTAACAAATAATAAACATCTCCATTAATGAAAATATTTAACATATAAAAAAAAAAGAAATGGTAATTTCTAAGTAGGTTAACAACATCAACTACAGTGTAAAAACTAATTCCTTCATTGAGTTTTTACCAACCAAATACATGATAGGTAAAATAAAGACCCCCTGCTTTTGATATTTCTAAGCAGAGACATTAATATTCTATTTTAAAAACTAAACAGGAATAACAATGATATGAAAAGTTAAAACTAGGTTGAATTGTAGTTTAAAACTAGCATTATGAATCATTTGTATTCAGTTTGGTCAGGTGGTGGCTGGTTGAATGTGAAGTTAATATAGCAAAGTTGAAATAAGTGTCTGTTATTTCAGTTGCTTTGCTTCCTAATTTAAATTATAACATTATTTATTTATGTGCTGTCAGATCTAAGAAATTGCTGAAGCCAACACATCTTAGCTACAGATAGTTTTCTGTTAAAATATATATCTTTATACTATGTCTACAAACATGTTTGTTTAACAAGTGTTTGCCTTTAACAAACTTGCTTAAATGACATTAACTTCATATAGGATTACATCAGAGACCTAGTAATATATAGGCATAATTAAATTTTGCTAGGAGATACTTATTCTTATTTTAAAATCCATACATAAGTAGTTGACTATCATTGAAGACAAAATGGTGCAGATTTTGTTTACAGTAACTTTTATATTCCTTAACTATTTCATATCTTTTCTCTTTTATATATAATTTGTCTTAACTATTTCATGCATAATTTATATGCTTTAAATGCTGTACATATAATTTGCATATTTTATATTGATCGTTGCCAGTGCCCCTGGACTGGCTCTTGTGCTGGTGGTACATAAAATACGCCATTTTGAGCGTGGCTGTTGCCAGTATCGCCTGACTGGCCTTCGTGCCGGTGACACGTAAAAGCACCTACTACACTCTCGGAGTGGTTGGCGTTAGGAAGGGCATCCAGCTGTAGAAACTCTGCCAAATCAGATTGGAGCCTGGTGTAGCCTTCGGTTTCCACCAGTCCTCAGTCAAATCGTCCAACCCATGCTAGCATGGAAAGCGGATGTTAAACGATGATGATGATGATGATGATATAATGAATAAAAAGTTTTGAATGGT
The DNA here is from genome assembly GCF_046866305.1 of Octopus bimaculoides. Classification (NCBI taxonomy): domain Eukaryota; kingdom Metazoa; phylum Mollusca; class Cephalopoda; order Octopoda; family Octopodidae; genus Octopus; species Octopus bimaculoides. The sequence goes on along the minus strand of NC_142936.1, from coordinate 60,531,547 downwards.
ACAACAATGCACTATGAATGTAGATCAAATGAGATGTAAGAGAACCTGTCTAATGCATAGATTTAGTTTCAATCCTCTTAACTGAGTTCATACACTTGGATCTTCTTTGCTTTTTATGCCATTGAAATCAATTAAATAAGTATTAATAAAGTCAATTACATCCTTGGGCCTCAATTATTGGCTCTCTAGCTATACAAGAAATCATTATTCATAACAAAGAAGAGAGTATAAAAGGATTATAATAGGAATTGAACCAGATATATAATGGTTTCCGATTTAGGCTTAAGGCCAGCAGTGCTGAACGGAAGGGATTAGTTGATACCATTAACTCTAATACTTGACTGGTACTTTATTTTATTAATCCCAGAAAGATAAAAGGCAAAGTTGATGTCAGTTGAGCTTGAACTCAGGAGTTAAAGAACTGAAACAAATACTATAAAGCATTTTCCTAATGTTTTAATGATTCTGTCAATAAAATAATAATAGCCAGATATATGATAGTCTTTTTGTTCTTGAATTTTTTTACTATAGAGAAGACACGTCTAGCCTTGCTCAAAAACGAGGGATTCTAATCCCAAATCCTGACAGGAGAAAATCTGGTCAAAACTATGTCCCTTCAGCTAACCCTGTCTCTTTCTCAATATGCTATAATTGAAGAATATTTTATAACATACTTTGGAAATGTAACTTCACATCTTTCCATACATTTTGTATTTATATTCATATGTTCTATAATGTCATTTTATTAAACACTATTACCAAAGGCTTTACTGACCAATACGCATGGCTGATAAACAAATCTAAGAAAACTATAGAACTATTGTGCTGTGTAGCATTTGTTTGAGAGCCAAGCTTCTTCCATGTATGTGATGAAATAAGTTTCTACTACAAGTATATATATATATATATATATATATATAAAAGATAAGATTTTATAACATTTTTATAACACTTTTCTTACATTTTTCTGACATAATTTAAATATATACTTTAACCATGTAACACAAGCCTTCTGTAGTTTTTTCACTCTTATTATCTTTTATACATCCAACCACGTGCTTTCACATACCAACTTTCTCACACACACACACACACACATATATATATATATATATATATATATATATATGGATAGATAGATAGATAGATAGCAAATGAAAGACAGAAGACGGAATATACAAGAATTCATTATTAATCATGACAATTGTTTTGACACATCTAACATCAATTCCTCATGGGTGGGACACTCAACATGTGTAAACCATTTGTTTTATTAGCCATTATAGATATATGCTTGCTTATATATATATATATATATATATATTGCTAGCAGGGGGAGTGAACTCTCACCATCCTCTAGCAGAGAACAAGACCACGAGACTGACTCAGTATTGAGGTGGTTGGCTCCTCATCAGTCACTGGTACCTGGTCACCAGAGCAATAGTTAGGGTCCGCTCCAGCCAGCAATATATTGTAAACAAAATGACCATCAGTCACTGACTTGCAACAAGCAAAATAGCTGGTTGCATAATCTCAAAAAGAGATCAGAGTAATAACTATACTAACAAGTTAATCACCACATCAATTAACTTGTTCCACATTGCTACTAGTTTAACCCTAGGCAGATCTTTCACCAGCTAGTTATCAGTGCAGCGCTGCATGCTGTATATACATATATATTGTTAGCAGGGGTACAAACCTCTATCATCCTCTAACAGACAACAGGATCATGAGACTAACTCAACCAGCTTGAAACTGAGTCAGACTCATGATCCTGTTGTCTGCTAGAGGGTGGTAGGGGTTTGCTCCCCCAGCTAGTAATAGATATGTATATACAGGGTGCAGTGTGCTCCAATAACCAGCTGGCATAGTAATATGGAACAACCACTTTGATGTTGCGATTAACTTTACTTGTTAGTATAGTTACGACTCTGATCTCTTGAGATTTTACAACTAGTTATTTTGCTTGTTCGAAATTAGTAACCAATTATCGCTTTGTTTACAATAAATTGCCAACTGGAGCAGACCCTGGCTATCGCTCTGACGACCACGTACTAACAACTGAAAATGAGCCAACCAGCTTGAAACCGAGTCTTGTGATCCTATTGTCTGCTAGAGGATGGTAGGGGTTTACTCCTCCTGCTAGCAATATAATATATATGTATATATACAGGGTGCAGTGCTGCACCAATAACCAGCTGGTGGAAGATCTGCCTGGGGTTAAACTAGTAACATGGAACAACCACTTTGATGTAGTGAGTGAATGTATGAGTGTAAATATATATATTATAGGGAAGGGACATGACCTTGTGCTAAGCTGCTGGATGTACAAACATAAGATTGTGGCTTCAGCTCCCCAAACCAAGTGGCTTGTTTTGCCCTTAAACAAGGCAGAATGTTATACAAAATAATGACAATGGTGTATATTGAGCTAGGTAAGATAATCCTGTATTTATTATAGTTATTAGATTTAGAAATTGAAACATGGTCAGTATTTCTTGAATAAAAGTTTCTGGAGACTGTGTGTGTGTGTGTGTGTAGCTACTGTACTGGGTGAATTACATGACCATGTAGAAACTCACAGCTATCTGAGTGTACTTACTGGCTTTGATTTACATAGGTATATGGTTAGTGCTTTAGGAGAAGTATCAACAACTTCACATTTTCTATTTCCTTTCCTCTGAGAATATATCACTGAAGAAAGAAATCATTACTAATGAGACTGGTGTTAGTGTGCACCCAACTGGAAAGCTTTCCACAAAGTTTTGTGAATTTGATACCAGACAGCTTAAAGTAAAAAAAGAGAGAGGAAGAGAGTGAAAATTAAGGTGGTTTATATTTTATTGTGATAATACTTGAATCATAGTTGCATAAAATAAGCTATTGTCAAACAGACACGACTATCTATTTATTAGAGTAGTTTATAATTTCTATTTAATAATGGTTTCAAATTTTGGCTCAAGGCCAGCAATTTTAGTGGAAAGTGGGTAAGACAATTGCATCAACTTCAGTGTTCAACTGGTACATATTTTATTGATCCTGAAAAGATGAAAGCAAAGTCGACCTCAGAGGAATTTGAACTCAGAACATTAAGATGGATGAAATGTTGTTAAGCATTTTGCCTGGCATGCTAACGATTCTGCTAGCTCACCACCTTTCATTTCTATTTAATAATGATAATTTAAAGGAAAAAAAGTGGATTAGCAACCAAAGGGTCATAAGTTCAACTGCAGGCATTTCTTTAGTTCATATGGTTAAACATTCTCTCAATTTAACTAGCTTCAAAAGCTTTCTGGGAAAGTCTAGCTGTGGTAGATTAGTGTCTTATCCAGTGAACATTTTCGTTCATCCTTTACAAAAACAAAAATTAAGAACCTGCCCGCTAGAATTCTAATATTCAAGAATGATTGATTTTAACTCTAGTTATTAAATGAAATTTTAATTTCATTTATTTATGAGAAAAGAGAAAATGGGATGTCATAACATTCACGTCTTTCCTTTAAGTGTGAGCAGTATCAGTAAAGTGAAATGCTGTCTACTGAGACATATTTGGTCACATATTCAGGTTGTTGAGTGATGACACAACATATTTCAAAATTTAAATGAAATTCTAAATCTTAATATTTCCGTTATCTTTCAAATGTGACATTTCAAAATAAATCCATAAACATAAAAATTCCACTTTTGTTTATAAATTCATGATTTCCAAGAATATATTTTGAAAATTGTAATATTTTTATTTTTGTAGAAAAGAAAAACATAAAATGTATAATAACAAAAATATTCAGTTTATATTTGATTAACTTTCAAAATAAAATACGGCTGAGTTAATTAAAGATGGATAAGATGATTGTGTGAGGGTCATATCTTTTTCAAGAGCATTGCCATTCAATGAAATATCATTGAGAAGGAATTGAAACATGGTTTGACCTGATTGCTGGGTGCTTACATTAATTGTACTTAGTAAGGGAAATCAGGGAGTACATAGTCAGAATCATAACATTTTACTTTAGAATTCAATGAGGATATGTGTGTGCTTATAGCATCTAACTTTAGTCTCATATCTTTAGTTTGTGAAACTTTATTTCCTTCACAGACTCAATGGTGCAAGTTCTGATGCCATTGTTTTCTGACAATCATTATACAAGTGACTTTTACTCTTTTTACTCTTTTACTTGTTTCAGTCATTTGACTGTGGCCATGCTGGAGCATTACCTTTAATCAAGCAAATCGACCCCAGGACTTATTCTTTGGAAGCCTAGTACTTATTCGATCGATCTCTTTTGCTGAACCGCTAAGTTACAGGGACGTAAACACACCACCATTGGTTGTCAAGCGATGTTGGGGGGACAAACACAGACACACAAACATACACATACATATACATATATATATATATATATATATATATATATATATATATATATGATGGGCTTCTTTCAGTCTACCAAATCCACTCACAAAGCTTTGGTCGGGCCGAGGCTATAGTAGAAGACACTTGCCCAAGGTGCCACGCAGTGGGACTGAACCTAGAACCATGTGGTTGGTAAGCAAGCTACTTACCACACAGCCACTTCCGACTTGTCTATTTTCACAAAATAATAATAATTATGATCTCCTTCGCTTATGGAAAATGTTTTAAACATGTGATCATATATAAATCTTGAAAACTGATGCATTTTGTCATAGCGATTTAGAAGAACCAAAGCAGTGCCTTTGATTTATTTCAAAACCACCATAATTAATGTGAAGAGCAGAAAGTAGTTATCTTCAAACCAGAGAACTGGCCTAAATATTTGCAACAGAGTGGACTCCCTGATAAACAAGCTCAAAGGTCAACTGGTCGTGGTGTTAAACCATGAGAGTGATTTAGTCTATATCTCAGATATTTTCTATTGTAGCTACTGAGATAACCAATATCTTTGAAGTGGAATTTGGTAGATGGAAAAGGTACAGAAGTCTGTAATGTGTCTGCATATGCGTATGTGTGTTTTCATATCTGCTTGTATTAAATATTGTGGAGGCGCAATGGCCCAGTGGTTAGAGCAGCGGATTCACGGTCATAGGATCGCGGTTTCGATTCCCAGACCAGGCGTTGTGTTTATTGAGCGAAAACACCTAAAACTCCACGAGGCTCCGGCAGGGGATGGTGGTGAACCCTGCTGTACTCTTCCACCACAACTTTCTCTCACTCTTACTTCCTGTTTCTGTTGTGCCTGTAATTCAAAGGGTCAGCCTTGTCACACTGTGTCACGCTGAATCTCCCCGAGAACTACGTTAAGGGTACACGTGTCTGTGGAGTGCTCAGCCACTTGCACAATTTTACGAGCAGGCTGTTCCGTTGATCAGATCAACTGGGACCCTCGACGTCGTAACTGACGGAGTGCCAACAACAACAAATGTTTACATTCACATAGCTCTAACTTCTGGTGGTGGTGTTTATGTTGTGTAGCTTTATATCCTTTAACATTAGCAGTCAAATACAAAATAATGAAATAAGAACTGGAGTCAATCTATTTGTGCAAAACTAAATGATGCCCCAGCATGACCAGAATGTTAGTTAACTGAGGATAACAGAATGACAAAGTTGTACATTTACTTTGCAAATAAACAATGTCTGTTTTACAGTGCTTTGGCATTCCAAAGATGTTAGTTTAGTCAGAATTTCAAGTATGTTATTGATTTAAATTTTTTCTTTTAAACTGAGTGAATGGATAAAGGGTTTTTTGAACTCCAAACAATGGGTGGTTGAAGTAAGAGAGCACAAATTGTTTAACAAAAATGTTTCTGATAGTTTTCTTATGGTAGCATAGATTTTCTAAAAAAACAAAAGAGGATTTTATGCAAGTGAGGAACAATGTTGAAGTTAACTAAATTCAATGTCTATTATCATTATTATTAAACCACAACCAGTGGAGGCGCAATGGCCCAGTGGTTAGGGCAGCGGATTTGCGGTCATAGGATCGTGGTTTCGATTCCCAGACAGGGCGTTGTGAGTGTTTATTGAGCGAAAACACCTAAAGCCCCACGAAGCTCCGGCAGGGGATGGTGGTGAACCCTGCTGTACTCTTTCACCACAACTCTCTGTCACTCTTACTTCCTGTTTCTGTGGTGCCTGTAATTCAAAGGGTCAGCCTTGTCACACTGTGTCACGCTGAATCTCCCCGAGAACTACGTTAAGGGTACACGTGTCTGTGGAGTGCTCAACCACTTGCATGTTAATTTCACGAGCAGGCTGTTCCGTTGATCGGATCAACTGGAACCCTCGACGTCATAACCGACAGACTGCCAACAACTAAACCACAACCAGTATTGTCCTTAGTTCCTATTATCATTTTGCTCTCAGTTTGCAAACTTATCTACCAGGATGCATTTTGATGATAAACAAAGACGTGCACCACTACATGACTTTCAGAAGTTGCTTATCTCTACAGAAATAATTCTATTGTCATGTAATGAAGAGTCCTTAAGGTAACCTTAACATTTTAAAATGATTTTGCAGGTCATTTACAGTCATAATCCATTTTGATTTATCAATATATTATCTCTGATACATCTTAATATATTTGCACCTAACTTTTCATCATTTTGTGACTTAAATGTTTGTAATCTGTTCAAAGGTAGTAGTGGAATTCATCTGACCATTACTGAATCAAGACAACTGAGTAATTGTTTGTTAGATAGTAAACATAAGTGTTATTTACTTGAAATGAAAAAAGGAGATACACAAAAATGGCTCCACCTTACTGCTTCAATGCCTATGGGAACATTGAGCTCAGCAATGCATGCACACAAAGTAACAATGCTTCCACTGTTGACAGCAATGAGCTGTATCAAATTTTATGTTTGCAGTTGTATATATAGTAATGATACAGTGGTAGAAAGACCTTGGCCATTATGAAATATCTTGTTGTCAGATCAGATAAAAAACGAAATGCTACAATCAGTCCTTTAAATTAGCAGTACCTATTTCATAGTTGGGTTGTTGGTGACAAAACTGGCAACAACATTGTAGGGTTCACATACTGGTCTGTTGAGAGTCGATTGGACACCGACTACAAAATACAATACCCGTCAATAACAGGTCAACTAAACAAGGAGTTTACTACCATTTATGGAGTACCTCTTCATTTATATATTTGATAAAGGTTTGAGAGACAACACCTGCATCCAGGGGTCTCTCTCAGACTTATTAATTTTGCCTTTCCTCTGACCTTAGGAGACTCAACCAAGAAAAGCTTCTTCGTGAGTGTGAGGATCACTTTAAGGGAGCTAAAAGTCAATCCTAGCTAAGATTATCATCTCATCTTAACCATTGTACTAACTGTGGATAAGTAATGCTGCTCCTGTCATCTTGTACTTATCTCATACAATGGTGCATGAATATGTAATCATTATATTCTTTAAGGTAAATGTGGCAAGAAGCTTGCTTCCCAACCACATGGTGCCAGGTTCAGTTCCACTGCATAGCACCTTGGGCAAGTGTTTCAGGCTGACCAAAGCCTTGAGTGAATTTGAGAGACGGAAATTGAAAGAAACCCATCGTATATATGTGTATGTGTGTGTGTGTCATCACCACTTGATAACAGTGTTGGTGTGTTTACATCTCCATAACTTAGTGGTTCAGCAAAAGAGACGGAGAAAATAAGTACTAGGCTTAAAAAAAAGTCCTGGAGTTGATTTGTTTGACTAAAACCTTTAAGGCAGTGCTCCAGCATGGCCACAATCAAATGACTGAAGCAAGTAAAAGAATAAAAGAATAACCAGGGATACAGAATTTAGTGGAGTATGAACCATCAACCTTTCAGTATGTAAACTGGTATACTGCTGCCTTTAACAACTATGTCTTGATGTAGATTACAAAGAATTATATTCCTGCTCCAGGTACTGAACTTTATTCATGGGTAAGACCACTATCAGTCAGCATAAATCATTATGTCTATAATTCAATTTAAACTAGATAATTACATTCTCGAGCAAATTCTACTTGTCTGAAAGTAAATACTCTTATTTCCTCCCTCGTTGCTACACGCTCCTTTGGGTGATTTTCTTGTCACTGCCTTCCACGTTCATGTTAACATTAACTAATCTGGCTCTTTTACCACAAGCTACCATTGTTTGCTCAACAGCTTTAGTCAAACAAGTTTTAATCTGTTGTTTTAACAATTGTTCCGACAGAGTAGACAAGCTAAATTTATCCATTAAAAATTCTTCATGTTTCTTAATATTCTTTAAGGATTTTTTTTCATTTATTTTCCTACCGTAAATCAATTGTAGCTGTATCTTCAAACTTTTCTTTCTCAGCTAATAGATTAGTTATATAAAATAGGACAAAATCAATCATTTTGGCCTTCATAGAGAGAAAAATCAGCTCCATTGAACCCTTGATGAATGAAGCTTGCTAATTTTAACAAATAATGATAGGGATGGTTTCAAATTTTGGCACAAGGCCAGCAATTTTAGTGGGAAGCGGTTAGTTGATTACATTGCCTCCAGTGTTCAACTGGTACTTATTTTATTGACACAGAAAGGACAGATGGCAAAGTCAATCTCAGCAGCATTTAAACTCAGACTCTAAAGCTGGAAGAAATGCTGATAAGCATTTTGTCTGGCATGGTAATGATTCTGCCAATAATAAATAACACCATCGTACCATTTACAGTATTAGGTTTGTAACGACCTCTAACTTTCATCACTTGAGATTCATACTGCTGATTTATTATTCATTTATTTTAACTATGTGAGGAGAAAAAACAGGTTTAGGAATGCTTATTTGTATTAAAAAAAAAAAAAAATCAACACTCTGGTGAGTCAATAAATGACATTAAAGAAAAAAAAATCTCAATTAATGTTAAATTACCTGCAACATCTAAACAAAATTTAAGAAATACTAATTTGCCATACAGAGGTAAGTGTTCAAATTCTTGAGCAATTCCAACTTGTTTATTTAGATCTTTATAACAAAGAAAACTAAAAGTAATGGTCTTCAAAAAACAATAACATATGTTTTGATATGGTCTGTGAGTTCTGAGGAATTTATTTTATCGAATTTAATTTATGAGAAATGTTGAAGTGGTCAAGGTGTAACTGACCACTTCAACAATAGCACCATAATAATAAATATTTTCAAGCAATGCATCCTATCATAGTAGTTAAGATTATTCATACGATGACCGCGTTATTTCATGACAATGAGAAAATTCATGTTTTAACAGGTGTGACAAAAAAACAAACAAAACAAAACAAAAATCAAAACCCGGAAATCTTCAAAGTTTGTTCAGTAATCGATCATAAGGTTATATTTTCCATAAGGTTAGTTTAACCTTTGATATTATAAAAACCGATACAGTAAGGAAGAGAGCCGTAATCACTGTTCAGAAGATCGGTTCGTGTCGACATTGGTTTCGATTTAACGATATTTTCTTCCGATAACAGTCTGAAGGTGTAATTAAGTGATCGCTGCTAAAATAGGAGGAACTCGACACCACAAATACGAGACAGCACGTGTGTGAATGCGTGTCCCTCTCCTTCTGTCTACATATTGATTATTTATTCGGTGATATGGTGAGGTAGTGGAGGGTAGGAGGAGGACAATTCCAGTGTTTTGATAGTGTTATTTTAGAAAAGAACTAAGGTCAGAAACAGAATGTATTCCTAGAAAAGGATGTTAAAAATGGTAATATGGTGAGAATATGTATTGTAAAGGAGGCTGAGTTAAGTAAATAAATACACGTGCATCTGTGTGTGATGTACAGCAACATGCAACCTTAGAAGGCAGCGATGCTGTATCAATACTGCAGAGCACGCATTTATATGAACGAGATACTCACGTGTACCTAGCATCTCTCTCTCTCTCTCTCTCTCTTTCACACACACACACCTCTCTTTCTCCTCTACATTTATAGTCTGCTATTGACATAAATATATGCACAAGATCTAGGTGAAGCATTACAGTTTTTAGTTGTAGTATCTCAAGAAATGAACGATCGTAAGATAATCATCGAACTGTCTATTGTAACACCAACTTGACACCGCCCCAGGACATATGACCTTGCTGCTGGTGACATGTCACTGTCTTATGAAACTATAGCTACGTCTAACAAATGAAAATATAATTCTAATAAAACCTCGGTTAGCCAAATAGCAGTCACTGCTGCATCCCTCCACAATCATATCCACTTATTTATTGTTTTCAAGTCTACATTTGTGATCATTATTCAAGTCTTTCAATATACGCAAGGTGTGCTACTTCAATTGACTGACTATGAAAGAGTTAGGCGCCCAAATAAACGTTTTGTTTGAAATTTTCACACACACACACACACACACACACACACACACACACACACACACACACACACAGAACGTCAACAAAAGCGATATTTTAAATGTCTTTTTTTTTAACAAAATGATATAGTCCCAAGGATATTTGCTATACAATTAACGGGATTTGTTAGAATTTATTAATAAACAAAATTCTGATTTTACAACAAAAATATAATGAATTGATTGAATTCAACAGTTGCCAAATAATTCTAGCCTCACAATCAATGTTTGCAGTATTCAAACTTGAATGAGTTCCATATTAATTAACAGCATTATTAATTAAATAAGTTTACTTTTACATGCAGGAGTTTCATTTGTTAAATTGTCAAGACCACTTCCGTAGAGGTCAGCTGGATGGGCCAGCTGTAGGAAGAATACAATGGTAAGGCTTTTTGCCATTATAGCCTAGATATTTTTACTTCAACCTTGCTAAACAAACAGCGGAGATAAACTTTGAACCAATAAACTAAGCAGGTGTCTACCTATGCATGCTTTTATATGTAAATACTTCCTAATATCATAGTTAAGATAAAAACCTGTATTTCGACAATCATTATGAAATGGGCATTCAAACTTCAAATGATATTCTGAAAGTTACGACATTGTAACCCACCAGAATTAAATTAGAGATTTCCATTCGTTTTGAATGTCGAGTAATTACCTGTTGCAACATAAAAGAATTTCGATAATAGCCGTATAGAATAATCATTTTGTAAACTATTTTGGAGTCCAGTTGTTTTCTCTAGAAACCAATCTTTAACTTAGAACAAAAGAAAGAAAAGAAATGGAGGACTGTCACTCAATAGTAAAACAAGTTCAGTGAACTTACCTAGTTTTTAAATTGTCCATAAAGCTATCCAATGTGAGGTCGGATAGTAAAACAAAATCCCCAATACCAAATTCGGGTCCCTCGTGAATTGCTGCCATACTTCTGTTGGGTAGTTTTTGTGTCGACAGAGACAACACTTATGTCACTGGGTGTATATTAGTTGTGAAGTTAGCTCGGCCAAGTTGGGACAGCTCAGGCAGGTGCTCGAGCAAAATATTAGTAATTTCCTTTTCTTTAGATATATATCGTGTCGTAAGGAGACAGCTGTTGTTTCTCACAAACTGGTAATGCCATGCTACTTGAATGGGAAATGAAAATCAGTGAACACGGCAACAGCGAAGAAGTAATAACATCGAATGCTTCGCTGGCGGTTGGAGAGGAGGGAAGAGTAAGAAAATATGGGCGGAATGCTGCAACTACTAGTATTAAAGTAACGGAGCCTCGGAGACAGGGGCTTAGCTTCAAGATAACAGTTGACTGGACTAATAGTGAAGGTTGGCTTGAGTTACGGTGGAAATATGCGAGTGTGGGCGTGACTGTAGGGATGGTGAGAGGGAGGGAGGGAGAGAGAGAGAAAAAGAGAAGTTTCAATTAATCAGCATTGAAAAAAGGATATAGAATGAAGAAAGAAAAAAAAAAAAGAGCATAAGGGAAGGAAAGAAAAAAGGAACCACACACACACAAAAGTGTCAAGAATGACGAAAGAAACTAAATAGGAAGAAAAGAGCGAAGAAAACAAAATGGTAAAATGAAATACGGAACGAAAGAAAGGCGGAGTAGAAAGAATGAATGAAACGGCCAAGAAAAATAACATTTACGACATAGCACTTGAAATGTTGTCCTTTAGTTATTGTGTTAGATTTATAAGTGACATATTTAGTTTATTCAAATTACATACTTGTGACTCAAAGCTGACCATTTTCTAGAACGTATGACAGTTAGCTACACTTTTACACATGAAAGTAATACCATCACAGCCGCAGCAGCCGCAGTAACACCACTTCTGCACTCCACCCCCTCTATCATAATGATGCATTTACTTTGCTTTATTTTCTTCTGTATTCGTTTAGGTTTACAAATTCAAATGATTTTTGTGCACATGTCTTTAATATTGAATGTCTTTCCGAGTATAAACTACAACGTCGCAGTGAGTGACATTGGAGAGCAAATCTCCGGTAAACTCGGCTCCAAAGAAATCGTATCGGTGCCATTTAGGAGAAACTCGAGCTAATAAGGGACATAATTGTTTAAATTCTGTTTCCATCGCATTGAAATGCTGAAATTAAGGAAGATGATATAATTGTCAGGATGGGAGAGGTTCCGAGTATAAACTACGAGTGATGCCTGCTTTTACCGTAAGTGAAGCATCTAGTGTTGTCTTTAATATAAACACAGAACACAGCATCTGCGAGGATATCGATCATAAAGGCTTCATCAGCTGAAGATGATTGGCGTATTTAGACGCTTCTGCTTCATGATTAAATTCTCTTTAAGTGTTGCACAATAAACACACAGTTCTAAGGGTATTTCATTTCGGAGTATTGAAATTCTATGAAGCAAAAATTTGGTGTGTATTCTTTTGTGAAGGGTCTGTTGAGCAAGTGGATGTTGCATGAGTCTTTGTTAATCTAACAGATAGCTTTAAGAAGTTAATGGTTGTTGTATATACAGTAGCATAATATTTTGGTTTCAAATTTTGGCACAAGGCCAGCAAATTCAAGGGAGAGTTTAAGTCGATTACCTCGATCCCAGTTTTCAGATGGTACTTCATCGACTGCGAAAAGCTAAAAAGCAAACTCGACATCGGCGGAATTTGAACTCAAAATGTGCAGACGGACGAAATGCTGCTAAGCATTTTGCCCAGCGTGCTAACGATTCTGCCAGCTCACCACCTTAATAGTAATAATAATATATGATCACTTATATTAAAGGCCAGATATGGTCAAAGACTTTAACATCGTGGGCAACATCATGACTTTCGTCAGACTTCTTGACAGCGAGAGACGACTAGTGAGTGACATTGGAGAGTAAATCTCCGGTAAACTCGGCTCCAAAGAAATCGTATCGGTGCCATTTAGGAGGAACTCGAGCTAATAAGGGACATAATTGTTTAAATTCTGTTTCCATCACATTGAAATGCTGAAATTAAGAAAGATAATAAGGTAATTGTCAGGATGGGAGAGGTTCCTCGCTTGTCCATCTATCTGTCTGTCTGTCTGTCTGAATGTTTGTCTATCTGTATGTATGCATGTATGATTGTTTGTTTGTATGTATGTATGTATGTATGTATGTGTGGAGGTGCAATGGCCCAGCCGTTAGGGCAGCGGACTCGCGGTCGTAGGATCGCGGTTTCGATTCTCAGACCGGGCGTTGTGAGTGTTTATTGAGCGAAAACACCTAAAGTTCCACAAGGGGATGGTGGCGAACCCTGCTGTACTCTTTCACCACAACTTTCTCTCCCTCTTTCTGCCTGTTTCTGTTGTACCTGTATTTCAAAGGGCCAGCCTTGTCACACTGTGTCACGCTGAATCTCACCGAGAACTACGTTAAGGGTACACGTGTCTGTGGAGTGCTCAGCCACTTGCACGTTTATTTCACGAGTAGGCTGTTCCATCGATCGGATCAACTGGAACCCTCAACGTCGTAACCGACGGAGTGCCAACCATGTATGTATGTATGGGACACCGTGTAACCTGTTTCTATAAATTAGGATAGATTATGGACGGAGAAAGATTGGGAACTGGTGCGAATAGGGTTAGTACTGGAGTATCGGCAGTCACATTGTAGTGTGGGTCGTTGTATATATATTGTTCTACATATACCATGCTTTTAACATATCTGATAACCTTCTTGTATATTCTAATACGCAATGATTAATTGTATAGGTACAGTTGCAGTCTGGATACGCTGTACTATCTCTACTGTCCACTTTATTCTTACATGGTTGCAGGTCTTGGTAGTGTTCTCAGTGAGAACGGGTAAAGGAAACTTGGTGAAAGCGCAACAGTTGTCGTCACTTTGTACTTATTGCGAGTATGCATCCCATCCCAGCACATAGGAATAATGTAAGTACTGATAGGGGTAGCTATTTCTGAGCACGTTTGTTTGTTTTTAATGTTTCTCTAAGTAAGGTGGGTGAAATAACATTTTTAGTGAACTGTGTTGTAGTGCTCAAGAATATTGCTTCTGAGTAGTCGACTTTTCATGTTACTTAGAGAGTTACTTTCGATTTTTCAAATTACTTAGAGGGTTACTTTCAATTTTTCATGTTACTTTGGTTGTTTAACTATACTCCTTGCATGTCCAAGAGGTCTTTCATTTCTTGTTTCATCGTGTAGCTGGTCTGTATGTAATGTGCCATGATACGAAATATACTGTTTTGTGTTCTTTTAGTATATTGTAGTTTGTTGTGAAGAAATTAGGGCCCAGCTTGGATGGACTTAGTCCATGGTGTATCCAATATATTGTTTGTAGAGTGTTGTTTCTTTTGGCTAAATGTTGTATTTGTGATTGCTTTAAATATGTTTGTGTCTAATGTTGCTTTCTTTATCGTATCTTTTATGTTTGTTGCAAATGTAGACGTGTCTTATGTAAATCTCAAAACTTTTGTCGTCTGTGTGTGTGGCACATTACCTTATTGAGTCTAATATTCAGCCACATTTGATGTCGGTGTGAGAGGAATGTGAGGGACAGAAACAAAGACAAAAGATTTATGAAACAATGCGAGATATTTGCATTATTAACACCATCTCTTCTGCAGTAGTGTCAAACTGCATTAATATTGCCAAACATAACTCACAACAAAACAGGCTAATCTTTCCATCTCTGAGCTAATACAGAGATTTTTGCCAGATCATGATGAGCTGTCTCCATTTTAACCAAATACTGCCACAGCTTCATTTTATCTTGTAGATAAAAATGATTTTAGTTAACTTTTCTCTTACTTCAGATTTCCTTTCATATACTTGCGACTCGTCTACCAACTCGTTACGAATGAACGCTTGCTAGTCACATTCCGTCACATTCCGTCACATTCCAATCCAACTAGAATTATTATATACTTTCACCTCCGCCTGTCGTATGACTCATTGAGATTCTCATATTCAAAAGATTAGCTTTGATTAGTTAAAGTTGTAATAAGAACCCTTGAGTCGAATCGGACGATGACATAAAATCCAAAATTCGAGTCCTTTAACAAATTTATCCGCATTGTTCGTTCCTCTTATTGGTCTTTCGACTCTTTTCCTATGACAGCCAATTCACTTTTTGGACAAATTTCTAACATGTAAACTGTCAGAACGCTGATTAGTCTCTAAAGACACATAGTATAGAGATGGTCTCTATAGTGGCATATAGAGATACACTATAGAGGCAGAACATGTAGACAATCTCTACAAACACACAACATGTAAACACTCTCTATATAGAATTTTTTAGCATGAAACATGTAGACAATCATTTCAAACCCAGGCCATGTAGCCGGTCTCTATAGAGGCAATACATGTAGGTAACTAGTTCTTAAACTTATTTCTAGTTTTACCTTAATTTAAATTGTAACACGTCCAAATTACTCCAAAATAAAATGGCGGCTGGTAGATAAAATTAGTTGGGGTGCTAACTTTTAGCCGTTGTTTTAATATTGTATAAAAGGAAACAAACACATAAAAAAGAATATTTATACGTAAACTTGATCGGTTCGCGTTTTAGCCACTGCCGGGTAATGTGTTTAATATGTTCACTGAACACCGCCGCAAATTCCCCCTTGTTTTTCAATCCCCACCTAAATCACAAAATAAGAGGATGGGGGGTAATCTGTTCTATTTTTCAAATCCTGGCAGCAACACTGTAGCTGGAAGCAGGATAATAATCTAATTCTACACTTTATCACATTTAAGAATATAAACACGTTTTTAAGCATAACACACGCGGAGTCAAAACGAAATACTACCTTTTACCGGCACCGCGTGAACGACAGTGCTGTCTCTCCCTAGCGTGAAGCTTTCTATCTCGGACATGTGAGCATGAGCACAACAGCCAAACACAGCGTCGCTGGAACTGTGAAGAGCGCAGTTCTATACAAGGAATTTTGCATTTTTTTCATAAACTAGGGGATGGCTACTGACATTAAGCTTAAGGATTATATAATGTACAAGTATAAAGAAAGAATTTAAAAGAAAAAAGGACTCATTATATTGAATGTTATCGATAATATCGAGTGGAAATAGAGGTGCTGCAGTTGCGCAGTGCCTGTATGCGAACCGCCACTGGGCACCACACAATTCTAATACAATGAAGCACTTATTGTACAGTGCTGTTATAAACTTAGTGAGATAGAGAAAATTGTAATGTCGTCACAAACATTTTAGATGTGTAGTGTTATCTTTGTCAATCATCTCATCTTAGTGTTCAGAAACAGTTGTGTTCGAAGCTAAATTCTTCACACAACACTCTGGACAAACGAGTGTCAAGTGATCGAATTTTTATTTTATTTCATAAACCTTCTCATATAACAAAGGTTACGTCTTTGAGAAAGTTAGAATGAAGAGTGCTGGTTATGAGAACGGCACAGTGCAGAGAACCTTTCTTTGCCAATGCATTAAAACCGTATTAATACGTGAAACATTCCCACCCGTACAAATGGCTCTAAGGATTTTGTCATTGCATCCAATGCTTTGCTGTGTAGCTTGACACCGCACCAGCAATGTCTCGTACTGTAGTTATTGTTCCAAACAGAAGAAAGGACAAGAATTAATCAACTTCAGCTGATCATCAACAATACAGTGAGTAAAGTAGATCAGTTGAGTACAGCTAGAAACATCAGTTGATTCATCTAACATCGATGTGTGTCGATGTTTTAGCAACTTGTATCGCAACAACTTCCGCCATACCATCTGTTTCCTGTCGAAAAATGTTATTTCAGATAGAAACCTTGAGAGGTATTTTTTACTTCGTGCTCACCATTTATGTTTCTCTCGCAAGAATCTCAGCTCCAGGAATAATAAATCTCTCTGCTGCTATGAAGCCCCTTCTACATAACTATGCAATATGCAACATCATATTATATACCAATTAGTCTCTTAGAATCCAGCGACTAAGCTTTGAAAGTTCATACGAGTCTACGAAATTCTTCCAAAGTTTCTCTCCGATGGTAAATGACATGAAGATGTTCGTGTATTTACCCTGTTTTCAAGTTCCCGTCTGACAAGATCTTTCTACGCAACACACACTGTGGACGCACCGTCCTTGTTGAAGTACTTCGTTGCAGCTATATATTCCCATGTACTTTTGTTTAGGTGGTGTGTACGTCATATTCTTAAATGTCTCTTCTTATTCTTGGGATTGAAGTGCTTGGAGATGCCAACTAGACCTACTTATCTGAAAAATAAACACGTAAATGATAAATATCCATTTACCAACTGCAAAATAAATATTGTTAACAAACATTGTTTTTTCAATTAAGTTTCAATCAGCTTATAATTCATTATTCCCACCAATATAGTACTAGGTAGAATTGTTCCTATTCCCAATCCCATGTCAGTGTATAAATTTTAGAATCAGTTAGGTGTAATTAATCCATTAAATATTTTATTAATCTTTAGGGTAATATTAGGTATTACAAACTATTAATACGATTAGTGGGTGAATAAGAATATCCTTATTTTAACAAACGAATATGCATCCGAGTAAAATAAATGACTTGACCGGTAATACCGGGAAAGCGAGGGTTATTCCCAGTTCCTGTTTACCATTACACTGTGCCATGTTCTATTCCCGTTCCCTGTTCAGTCCCCGTTTTAGTTCCGCTCCCATTCCTATCCCCAATCCTATGACAATATATAAATTTTAGAAAGGCAGCGAGCTGGCAGAAACGTTAGGGCGCCGGACGAAATGCTTAGCGGTATTTCGTCTGCCGTTACGTTCTGAGTTCAAATTCCGCCGAGGTCGACTTTGCCTTTCATCTTTTCGGGGTCAATAAATTAAGTACCAGTTGCATACTGGGATCAATCTAATCGACTGCCCTCCCACCAAAAAATTTTTGGGCCATGTGCCTAGAGAAGAAAAGACTATATAAATTTTAGAATCAGTTAGGTGTAATTAAGTCAATAAATATTTTATTAACCTTTATGGTAATAGTTTATTGCTAAAAATAGGTATTACAAACTATTAATACGATTAGTGGGTGAATAAGGAATGTCCCTATATTATTTTAACAAACGAATATGCATCTGAGTAAAATAAATGAGGTGACCGGTAATACTCGGGAAAGCGGGGATTATCCCCAGTTCCCGTTTACCATTACACTATTCCATGTCCTATCCCTTTTCCTGTTCATTTCCTGTCTTTATGCCCAACCCGTTGTTTATGGCAATAGTTTATTGCTAAAAACAGGTATTACAAACTATTAATTCGATTAGTGGGTGAATAAGGAATGTCCCTATATTATTTCAACAAACGAATATGCATCTGAGTAAAATAAATTAGACAAATAGATAGATTTACAAATACATTGATAAGCAGTTTGCGTATAATAGCTGGCGTTGTCGCTTGTCGTAGCTTATCGTAGCTGATTTATAAACATGTGCTACAGCACCACTCCCCTCTCTAGGGGGGGGGGGCATTATAGATTTTTATTGAAATCCAGTTTGGATATAATTCAACCGGATGTTAGGAACAAGTAAATCGGATTTAACGTGGAAAATTATTTCAATATACCAAATTTGTAAATTTTGACGTAATTTAAAATCACACAATATGACAGCAACAGGGAAAATCCTACAAAATCCAACAGGGAAAATCCTACAGTTATAAGACGTGACACACACACACACACACACACACACACACACACACACACACACACACACACACACACACACACACACACACACACACACAAATTTACAAACATACATATAGGTAAGCACGAGTTTAAAATGGTGTATAGTAGACATATGAATGTATGTATACGTATGTATGTGTGTGTGTGAGTGTCTCTTTGCGATGAACAGCAGAAAAGCCACCTACCCCCTCTCTCCTTAAAGCTACGCATTCCTCACACTCACCTTACTCTGTGTGTGTGTATGTTGGTGGGTGTGTGTATGTGGGTGTGGGTGTATTTACGAAAGTATGTATGCAGCGTTGCGTGTATATGAAAGCTGCGTTAGCGTTAACATCCCATTGCCATCGCTGTTCTCGCCTTCACTAATATAATTCATCCTCACTCTGCTACTACCTTTCCCTCCGACTAATACTTTTTACAACCTTCTTATTTTATCATACAATTCGCCGAATTCCCTTGTTGGGTGGGTGGGGGCACATTTGGATGTTAGTGTAACATGTCTGCAAAGTTTCGTGAATATTGGTTCGCTGGTTTAGGCACTAAGATGGTAACAGACAGAGAGACAGAAATTGCCATTTATATATAAGATGTGTTCTTTGTAAGATTAATTGTCTCAAAAAGTGATAGTCTGCCTATGGGTCTGCTCCAGTTGCATGGCAGAAATGCAAGCCTTATCAGCACAGCAAAGAGCGCATCTAATCTAAATTACTTTGAGATAACTAAACCTTATCTGAACTGATCTCGAGCGATACTAATGTCAGAGCACTCGTTTTGAACACAAATTCGATTTTAAAAATGGATTAGCATCAGTTACTTTTTCTTATGGTGTCAGTCTTCAATATCGATTCTTGGTATTTCTAGCGTAGAGTGGAACGAAATTCGAAAATGACGTAAATCGAACAGTTGGTCTTAGTTTTTTTTTAAAATTTTTACGCACTTAGAACTTGCACCGTATTGTGATGCGTGAGGATTAGCTTCACATGAAAATGTGTTGGTGGTGGGATATGAGATTATTGGGTCGGTCGTAACGAGAAGCAATAACTGGAAGGAGTCGTTATATTCAGTTTAAACGTTCAACTTCAAAATGACCAAGCAAAAGAGTGTACGTCATATTACAAATGGCTGTCAGCCAGTTTTCAATTTAAGACATCTCATACTATGTCTGGAAAGGAAGTAACAGTTCGTAACATTCCCCGGTGTGTTTTCCGTATCCTTATTGAGATCGACTTCTCAGTGTTACTGTATAGTGTTGATATGGGAAAACAAACAAGAATAAAATAAGAAAAATTAATCTTCTTTGATATTAACTGTTACAAAGTTAGGATGGTAATGTAATGAATCCAGCTCATACTTGTTCAAGTCAACTCATTCGTTGAGTTGCGCTTGTGGTAGGAACCAGCTGCTCTTATAAGGGAAGTCGGCTGTGTCTATTGTAGGACCAGCTGCACTTTTTTGTAAAGCCATCGCACTTGTGATAAAACCAGCTGCGCTTTTATAAGGCTGTGCTTCTTGTAAACTTGATGCATTTGTAACTTTTCGATGTTATAATTCTACTGCCACATCAGTCTTCAACATCCTAAAAATCGCTGCATTCATTTTCTGAGACAAGAAATTCTACTTGGTCGTATTACATTTTAGCATTTCCTTCATTTGCGATGGTCAGGTGGTTGAAGAAATGCTACATGTTGTTGACTAATAGACTAAATATTAACTTGAAACTTTTCTGCAACGGTACAGTAATGAAACGAAAAGTAAAAGAATCTCTTGGAAAAACACACATTTGATAGAATCAAATTGAACATATTGCTACTTCTATTTTCTGACAAACATATACGGCTTCCAAAAAAAGAAACCTCCATCTCGGTCAATGAAAATTCTATGTCCCAGTTACATGAGTTGTTCCAAAGAAACACTAGAATGTCGTGAACCTTTTTAACTTGTTTCACCGCACGCTTTAAGTTGATATCCAAAACACTTATGTTTCTAGAGAAGATCCCTGATGACAGAAATTCTATACACGCTTTTGGAGTCAAAGTTTCGGATGATAATTACAGGACCTGGTGAGGTTTGGGTCATAAATGAAATGAGAAAATAAGAAAACACTTTAATTTAAAGTTTGTTCCTCATTCTTTGACAGACTTTGAACAGCTCCCATCTCAAATATAATAGAATGGAAACAATACAGTAAGTGGTGTAAAACATTTTCCATGCATCCAAGAAAGTAAATCTGGTCTTTTCAATATTATTTAATTTGTGTTCTTCTTTAGTTCTTCCTTTATTATTTTTGTTTAGTCAAAAGGTAAAAGTTACTTCTAGTTTTGTAGCATACTAATAGTTTTACAGTAGGAAAATGAAGGTTATAAAATATTTTAGTCATATTCCACAGTGGAACCTTGTTATTATTTACATTGATGCAAATTGGTTGAACTCCATTTACAAACTATTATGTTCATTGTTAGCAAAGGTTGGCGATATGGACGATGTTAGCAACATTTTAGTATTTGGTTGGTCATATTCCAACTACATATGCATTTTACAACAGCTATTTTTTAAAAGTTGTTTACTGAAGATTTATTGTTTATTTCTGTAAGATTTCCCTTAATTTTCTGAGTCGTATATATTTGTTCGATTTACTTTTCTTTGATTCTAGTTGAAGTAGTCAAATTATTTGAGCCAAATTGACTCACACAAACACAAACATAGTTATATCTTTTTAGCACTCACAACAAATTTTCAAATAGATATCACTAATTTTTAACTAAATTTCTGAAACGAGGAATTATCATTATTATACAATAATACTACATTCAGACAATTTGCCCTCATCTTGGTTATTATAGTCATAACGTTTCTGCCTTCTTCAGGTACCTCTCGTACTTGGTAACATTCATTATATCGTTAATCAGAATTTCCCGTTCAATGTGTTTGTTCACGTAAATATTAAATTAAATGGAGAATCAAACACAATGGATGCACCTTTGTTTCATTGATCAGTTACACTAGATCATGTGGCATTGAGGTTCATTATCTCTGATTCAGAATCGTACAGTTACCAAGGCGCAACACTTGGTGCGCATTTTACAATGCCAAAGAAACACGATTTCCAAGACGGTTTGCTGGGAAGAATATACTTATTATTTGCAGTCGTTATATCCTTAAAATGTTGGTTTGTTATAAGGGTCACTTCGGTATACAGTATACTTAGTAAAACCAATAAAGACACGACTATCTCTGATCGCCTACTATGTACTCCGGTACTTCCCGTACTTCTCTAGGTTATTCCATTCGTCATGTGGGCGGGGTTTATATCATTATTACTAATTCCCTACAACATCTTCCCTTTAATCTTTTCTTAGGAAGTGTTTATTTTATTTAGCAATACTTTTTTTATTTACCCCCGCCTCCCTTTTTTGAGTTTTTTTTCTTTTCTTTTCTTACAATTTGATATTTTTGCGCTTGGAATCTATTTTCAGGGACTCTTTTTCTTCCTCTCACTTGTACGCCTGGGTTCAATCACCTGCAGTGGCGTTGGTACTTGGAACGTATCGTACAATCATTCTATCGGTTCCTCCAACTTCTTTGGTTTGCTTTCCATGAATCTTTTTCAGTTGGTTCTTGTGTCTCTTTTGTATACCTTTTCTACTTTTTACCCAACACTTCATTTTACTTATGCATTTGGTACCTACGTTATCTTCCCAACTCTGCTTTCCATTCTTGTATGCCCTCATATACACTTTTTCACCAACTTTAAAGAATCTTGCTATGTCTTCCCTGGCACTTTTTTCTTTTCTTACTAAGTAGCAATTTATCAAAGACTGATTTTACTTTCCTTGCAAACATCAGCTCCGCTGGTGAGCTACCTACTGGTGTATTCGGATTTGGTGTCACACGGTAACCTTAAAAATTGTAAATCTACCTCATCGGTGACTTCCTTATTCGATTTTCTAAAGGCTCTTTTGAAGGCATTGATAAAGCGCTCTGCCTGTCCATTAGAGCTGCGATGGTATGGCGCCATAGTATGTTCTACTGTGAACGTTTCACAAAGTTTATAAAATTCGCTAGACACAAATTACGTTCCACTATCAAACATTATCTTGTCTAGGGTGTCAAATCTTACAAACATTTCGTGTAAAAAATTTCACAGTTGAGAAGGTTGATTTTTAACACTTTCAAATTTTAGGCCATTTCGAAAAACTATCAACTGCCACTAAGTAGTATGAAGCATTTAAAGGTCCAGCGAAATCGATGTGTAGTCTCGACCACGGAACTTCAACTTTTAAACAATGTTTACTTTTTATCGTGAGCAATTTATATTTCGTTTTGGCTTACATACAAGTGTTCCACTCTGTTTTGCTGCAATTTTTTGTTTCAGTCCTTCGGCCCCTTTCGAACCTTCCACTAAACCGACTATATTTCCACACAAAACACTTATGGGCATATTCCATACTTTGAATAGTTCCATCCCCTCTGTGCCGAATAAATTAAGTGAACTTTTTAATACATATATCTGCTTTTTTCGTTTTACCGCGAAATATTACATTACATACGAATTCACCGAAAAAATATAATATTTTCCCCGTAACACCATGTGCCACCATTTTCGATTTAATTAATTTCGGCTTACCGACATAATTCAAAGTTTTTTCGTTTATAATGGTGATATCACTACCAGTGTCTAACACTTGTATTTCTGATTTTCACTTTCATGAATTTCCTCATTGTTATATTACCAATCTCTTCCGATAAATACTATTTATTCTTTTTCCTTTGTTCTGACATTTTGTCATCTTCATTCTACAATGGGTCTTTATATGTCCTATATTACAACAACGAAAGCACTCCGTTTTTTTTAAATGCACAATTTTTCCTCAGGTGTATACCTCCACATACAAAACATGGGTTTATTTCTTGATTTTTGTCGAGTTTTTTTTTTTAGAAAACACATTATTTCAATTCTGACAATTTCGCACTTGCTTTACTTGGAAACAATCTTTTCATTCGATTTCCTCTGTGTCGTGTCTTAATTTGACTATCCTTTCACATTCTTCTGACATTTGCTGTAGGTTTTTTTCCAGCTTTGCGAGAATTCTAGTTTTAACTTCTGTGTCCTTTTCGGCAGTAAGTCCTTGTGTAAAAATCAGGCATTTGAACATATCTGGCGTTAATTTATTTCGCATTCCCTGTTTACTCTACTAGCATATGTGTTGTAGTCCTCGTTGTTTTTCTTTGTTCAGACACTTCCAATGTATGTTGAACAATGAGCTTTTTTCATTAAAAATTTTACACAATATATCTATTGTGTCATTAAAGTTTATGTCGGAAGGTTTCCTTGGAAGTACATAACTGCTGTAACGTTCATGTTTTGCTGCCGCCAGTTTTGGTAAGATTAAGCGCGTTTTCATCTCGTTGTCCCAATCTTTACGTTATTTCCCGAAGATTTGCTCATATCTTCTGTAGTATGCTTCTAAGGTAACTCCTTCGTCAGGTTCGTATTTGAACTCTGCTATGGAGTTCGCGACATAGTCTGGCTAGAACACTTTTTCTGAATTTCATGACGACTTCATTAATTGCAGTATTTATTGTTGTAACAGTAATTGTTGCTGTTGCTGTTTTTGCAACTTGACCAAGCAAATTTTCCATAATTTTTACGATTTATTTTTCGTAAAATTCACACAACAAAACTTTGTGAGTTTAACTTCTCGTGAGTTGTTAAAATCATCGTCAAATTTATTAATTCTACGTGACTCTCGTCGCCACTGTTATATCCTTAAAATGTTGGATTGTTGTAACGGTCACTTCAGTATACAGTATACTTAGTAAAACCAGTAAGACACGACTATCTTTGACTGCCTATTACGTACTCCGCTACTTCAGTGACTAGGTTATACTATTAGTCACGTAGGAAGAGTGTACCATTATTATTAATTCCCTACAGCAACAATGAAAATATCTACTTAAAGATGAGAATTTTGATAATAAATGAGACACCTCTATTTTAAGTATATAACAATGGAAGTTTTGAATTGGTAAATGTCATATAATCAGACACTTTCTAAAGATATAAAGTGGCATCAGGACAGCCTACCTATTTTTTGAACGGAAAATTTGGAGGAAAAATCTCTTGACCTGGTTCTAAGGAGAAAGCTCATCATATGGCTCCCAAGACGTGAACATTTCTCTTGAGTTTTGTAAAGCACGCTTTATATGACGCCTCTGTCAATTAGATTATGTCAGTTTTAAGTTTTCTAAGTGACAGTACTATAAAGCAGACTGATGAATAAATGTTAGGAATATTATAATCGAATTGAAAAATATTCTACGCTATTGTAATTCCATCTGGATTCAAGACCGCTTAATCTATAATTAATATTCTTCCTTTTTTTTTAATTGGTTTATGTTATATGACTATGGTTATGCAGGTATCAACACCCAGTATATAATCGATTACATCGACTTACATCGACCCCAGAAGTTATTTTATCACCTCGTAAGGTTGATGGCAAGCAAAGTGAACGCGAGTGGGTTTTGAACCCAAAACGTAAAAGGATGCAAATATGCAAATATCAAGCAATTTTTCTGCCACCTTAACGATTGGGTCATTCCAGTTGAACTCAACAAGAGCTGTACACGTGACCAACTCAGAATTGGCTCAGAACTTTTGGTAATACCTCTATATGCATAAGGAAGACATGCATAATTTTAGGGTTCAACTCCTAAAGGTTTCAAAGATATGCCCCGAATAAAGTTTGGATACATACATTCCTGGAGAATAAGTTTCATTCTCATGTTTAATTGTCCACATGGTGAATTTGCGAGGCGAAAATTGTCAAAAACGTGTTTTTTTTCGCGCGGAACCATTTTCAGAGGCCCATAAATATATTATGCCTTGTACATTGTTAATATGCTTATTGTGAACTGATCAGTCCTCAAGTTGAAGACATATTGGCCTCATGGGAGACCCTAGAATATTGATTCTTTTTCCACCCATGAAAAGGTTCATATTTGAAAGGCCAATTACTCCAAAATGAAGGGAGATAGAGTAATACTGATAGCAGATTCTGACAAGCTGGGTTCTGATTACCCGGAGTAGCCAATTTCAGTCAAATACTATGGTTAGATACTCAGCACCAAAATCTGTATAAGTTTACCCTCGCGCTCCACGAGGGGCGTGGACCTCAAATTTTGGTGGGGCATATCTTTGAAACCCTTAGCAGTTGAAAACCTAAAATTCTGAATGTCTTTCTTATGCATATAGAGGTACTACCAAACAAAATTTGAGCTAAATCTGAGTTGGTCACGTGCAAAATGTTTTAACCTTGCTTGAATTCATATGGAGTGATGCGATTGTGGAATCACGCAAAATAATCCTCAATATTAAACAATTTTTATGAATCTTGCATATTCTTATATCGCTTATGGTAATTATTACACGCTAATTACTCACGTAACTCCGAAATGTTTATTTATTCGAAATAGTACGAAAATGCCACAAACCTCATCCTGTTTAACGTTGACAAGCGTTAGATGTAGGTATGTACATACATGTACGTATATATGCATATACTCACATATTATTTGTATCATATATATATATATATATATATATATATATATATATATATATATATATATATATTATTTATATTATTATATGATTGAACTTACTCTTCCAAGTAAGTTTTATCTTAATAATTCTGATGCACACTCTATACGATCTTTTTACTGTTTCGTTTTTCTCTCTCTTATTTTTTACCTCCTCTTCTCCCACTATTCTATCCTATTACTCTGTCACTCTCTCTCCCTCACTCCTCCTCCCTTGCTCACGTGGCTCCCACGTGACCATCGGCCATCTTTCTTTCTTCTCCTAACTTGTGTTTTTTTCTCTCCGTTGTAGCTGAAACAAAGAAGACGTGTTCTTGTCTGTCTCCTGTCCAAATTTTAATTTACGCGTTCGCCACCGCAAACTCCATTAGGCTTAGCAGCCCTTCCTGTTTCCTTTCACTGTCCTGTTTGTGTTACCAATTTTGAACCTCCGCAAAATCCCAAAGTTTATTTAATTTGCTTTGCAGGAGCAACTGTTTTATCGAAAGCGTATATTGTAGTTAAATGCTCGAAATACGAGAGTAGAAAAACAGCAAAACAGTTAATGAAGGGTCGTTCTTTATGTTGTTTGTCTTGTTTTCCATTTGTGTCTTTCGTTGTTCGAAGAAATAGTTCATATTCCATGTACTCGTACTTCGTATTTCTTTGTTGTACACGTTTCGTGACGTCCTGTGCCCACATATGCATATATATACGTATAAATGTAAGTTTCTACATCTACGTATGTATATATGCATATATATATATATATATATATATATATATATATATATATATATATATATATATATATATATATACTCTCTTTACTCTTTACTCTTTTACTTGTTTCAGTCATTTGACTGCGGCCATGCTGGAGCACCGCCTTTAGTCGAGCATATCGACCCCAGGACTTATTCTTTGTAAGCCTAGTACTTATTCTATCGGTCTCTTTTTGCCGAACCGCTAAGTTACGGGGACGTAATCACACCAGCATCGGTTGTCAAGCGATGATGAGGGGACAAACACAGACACACCAACACACATACATATATATATATATATATATATATATATACATATATACGACGGGCTTCTTTCAGTTTCCGTCTACCAAATCCACTCACAATGCTTTGGTCGGCCCGAGGCTATAGGAGAAGATACTTGCCCAAGGTGCCACGCAGTGGGACTGAACCCGGAACCATGTGGTTGGTAAGCAAGCTACTTACCACACAGCCACTCCTGCGCCTATATATATATATATATATATATATATATATATATATATATATATATATATATATATATAATATAATATAATATAATATACTTGAACGCTACGCATCCTCTTCCAAGTAAGTTTTATCTATACCCACATACACGCGCACGCACACACACACATGTATGTATATGTATATATCTATGTATGTGTCTGTATGTATAGATTGTTTGATGTAGTGTACAACTTTTATAAATTAAGAAATTCCTGACTACCTCCTTTTGCTTGATATGTGTGTGTGTGTTTGTCCAAAACCACCGCTTGACAACCGTTGTTGGTGTGTTTACGTCCTTGTAAACCAGCAGTTCGGCAACAAGACCAATAGAGTAAGTACCAGCCTTAAAAGAAAACGTAAGTTCTGTGGTCGATTCATTCGATTAAAATTTCTTCCAGGTGGTACCCCAGCATAGTTATAGTCTAAAGATTGAAGCAGGTAAAGATAGAAAGTAAAAGAGGGAATACAATGCAGGAATGAGTGTGAGTTTAGAAGTATAGAGTCATACTTGGACTATGACTCGCAGAAGAGGGTCGAGTAAAACTCAAGCTTGCCTGGAAACGCTTACTGAATTTCACGATCAGTCATTGCATATATTTAATTTTCATTCAAACAAGGTTGCCTCCCTTCTTTCAAAATTAATAATTTAGTATCTAATTGTTCTCATTAATTAGAGAGCAATAAAGTGCCGAGCTAGCAGAATCATTACCATTCAGGGCAAAATTATTAACGGCGTTTCGTCCGTCTTTAAGTTCTGAGTTCAAATACCTGCGAAGTCGGCTTTACCATTCATCCTTTCTGGGTCGATAACATAGGTATCAAAAGCACCAGTTGAATATTGAGTCAATGTAATCGATTTCCTTCCCACCCCCTATAATGGGGCAAAATGCTTAGCGTCATTTCGTCCGTCTTGATGTTCTGAGTTCAAGTTCCTCCGAGGTCGATTTTGCCTTTTATCGATAAAATAAGCACCAGTTGAACACTGGAGTCGATGTAATGGACTTACCACTCCCCGAAATTACTGTTCTTGTGCCAAAATTTGAAACCGATATTAATTAGCATTCTTGTGTGACAACAAGGCTAACTCATTCTATTGTCTTTGCGATTAAAATTTTGTCTTCATTTTTTATCATTTGTGCCAAATATGAATAGACTAGCTTTTTGACCCGATTTCATTCGGGTCTATTCTCGAACCGCCAAATTTAAAAAAAATGTAAAGTCTTTAAAAATAATGGAAAGCTATTAAAAAATTGATTGAAAAAAGGCTATTATGCAAATGGATAATACAATCTCTCAAAAAGCGATTACTCACACCCAACTCAATTTTGCAGAATCAGTGTCGCGACGTGAATGCTTGAGTCAGGAGTTTGACTGGCAGAAGTGATCAGGTTGCACATGACAGTCCTTTTGACACCACCACTCCCGTTTTTTTTTTCCAATCCTAAAAGACAAAATGCAAACTGAACGGTTTGGAAAAATGGGAAAGGAAAAATTTAATGGAAGACTTACGCGGGCTAACGGGAGGGTGGCGCATAGGCAACCGGTGAAGAGAGAATTGTGCGAGAGGCATTTATTTCTATGATCGTTGAATTAAGATGCTTAAGTAGTAATGGAATAAAAGTAATTCAGCTTTAATAATGGACCAATCTATCCATGCAAGTAAGGATGAAGTAAAAATGTAATAGTATTGTATTGTGTGATACTATTGACGCGTCATTAATTAAAAAATCGATAAGCCTTTTCGGCGAAACGCGAAAAAATCATGCCTATCGTCTCGTGCCACTAAATCGAGAAGATAATATGAAAAATAACCGTAAACTTGATTATTTTTGTACTTATCGGCGGAATTTTTGAACGAATCAAAATCCCAAAAATATTTTTCATCAAATCTTACAGGGTGGTATAATTTTTATGCAGAACAAATCAAAGATGCAAGCAGCAAAAAATCTTTTCTTTTAAACAACAATTTCCGTAAAATCTTTTCTTTTAAACAACAATTTCCACAAAATATTGACGAACTACTAAACAGAAGAGCCTGTAGATTATGCAAGTGTGCTTTTTATTGAAATCGCCCACAAAACACGACCTTTACAGCTTGTAGAATCGATAGAAAATGGGTTTTGTTGCCCTAGTAACCATAACTTTTGAGATGGAGATTTCTAACCTAGTCCAGTCGCTTCCTCACATCATTTTACATGTCCCTGTAAATTTTCGCCGCAATCCGAGCACACCTACTGCCTTTGAACCCTGCATAACCACTAAATGAGACGCGCAAACATACAACTTTTGGCCATTTCACTTTTTTATATAGAAATAAACCTGTTTTTTTTTTTAAAAAAAACCCCCAAAACCTACTCTTAGTGATGTAGAATGTGATGTGCGAACTGTACTGGGCAGTCAGTTCGTATATATGTGTGTTTGCTGTTGTCGAGGGATGGGAGCAGTCAGTTTCACTACTGCCCAGGGCAGCCACAACCCACGCGACACCACTGCCTATTATTATTATAACCTATAATTTTGTAATGCGATGTGCTTATCAGTAACGGAATTTCAAGGTAAGGAGCAACTTGTAAGTAGTCACTCAACGTCCAAAAAATAATGGGTAATTTTCCTTTAAATAACTCTTACCATCTCAACAAAAGGAAGGTCACAACTAATTAGAAGACAATACAGTCCTAATACACTATGTTTGAATAAACGATGGGGCGGCAATGGATAGAACGCCTTTGTTCATAGGTTCACTTGATCTGTGCTAACTTTAAGGCTAAACAAGAACAAATACATTGGAGTTCTCTCCCTTATTCTTTTACTTGTTTCCGTCATTTGACTGCGGCTATGCTGGAGCACCGCCTTTAGTCGAGCAAATCGACCCCAGGACTTATTCTTTGTAAGCCTACTACTTATTCTATCGGTCTCTCTTTGCCGAACCGCTAAGTTACGGGGACGTAAACACACCACTATCGGTTGTCAAGCGATGCTGGGAGGACAAACATATGCAGACACACACACACACACACACACACACACACACACACACACACACACACACACATATATATATATATATATATATATATATCGGGCTTCTTTCAGTTTCCGTCTACCAAATCTACTCACAAGGCTTTGGTTGGTCCGAGGCTATAGTAGAAGATACTTGCCCAAGGTGCCACGCAGTGGGACTGAACCCAGAACCATGTGGTTGGTAAGCAAGCTACTTACCACACAGCCACTCCTGCGCCTTAGTTGAATTCTATTATATTATGTAGCATTTTAAGCTGAGAAAGGAATAAATGCTTCTTTGGTCTTAATTGATAGATATATATAATCAGAAAAGTATTTCTCCTCATTATTGATATGATCTCAGCTATCTGGTAAATTGTTGGTCGCTTAAGCATAAAACTCATCAGGGTTTTGAGACAAAGAAACACTCAATATCCGTTAACCTCTTCAGACTTAATAAACTACTTTATATCTCCATTGTATGTAACCTTGCAATGATTTGAAAAGATACTAATGAGATGGAGCAAGGTTAGGAAAGAAAAGACTACAAGAAAAGACTATAAGGCAAAACCTCCTCATTGAGAACGATAACCTTTCCCTTCTTGACTAATGCTGGGTGTTTTTTTTTTTCTGCAATGCTTCCAATTGACGACAATACCTCTGCGCATTAACTGTTTCGTTTTGGTCTAACACTTCGTGATAGACGACAACCTTCATATGACCAAACACAGCATAACTTTTTTCAAGAATAGTCAGGTTTTGGAAATGGATACCCTTTTATCATTGGATGCTAACCATTGTTGTTTTCGTTGGATTCACTTTTCATCATTTATGATGATTCTACTCATAATAGAGTCGGTGGCAAGTCTGCTGTTGAATGGCAAGCAGGGAGCGACTCTTTAATTAAGTCGAGAAGCAATCATATGATGAAGGGTCTAATGACCAAGCCCAGACACTTTTCCTAATTCATGAAAATGTTGCAGGATCGAAATGTGACTTGAATTGAGCTGTTTTTCTAATTCTCTCAGCTTGTTTTGGATTTTTCTCAACTGCAGCTTTCAGAAGCTCAAAAGTTCGGCTGTCTAGACCGATGGTAAAATAGGCCTACAAGAGAAAAATTCCCCATGTGAAACTTACATTACCAGACTTAACTTAAAGCATCATTTCTACATACAGAACGAACATTTCTCGTGGCTTCCATTGCTGAAGAGCCTCTTTTGAATTTATATGAATGCAGTGTCTGATACGATCTGATTTAAACTCATTTTAAAAGGGTAAAATCTATACAAATTTGCTCCTAAGGTGTAAAATAATTTGCAAAGAAAGAAAACAAAAAAGATTAGAAAGTAAAAATGAATGTTTATTTTTTGCTGTACGTATTGAAAAACAATATTCAAAATGATCATGTCCAAAATACGACAGAGCTTCCTTTCCAACGCAATAATTTCGTTTGTAGCCACAACTTGAACCCAATCCTATTTCGCGAGATCTAAATGATGAATAGCTCAGATTAACTGTCAAGTACAACTTCATGACGGTGTTAGTATTATCTTCCAGGCCGATAAATCTCTAATATCAACGACCCATAAACATCAAGAGTTATGCTTAGCAACAATTCCTGCAATAGCAATCGCAGCGAACAAGAAAAAAAAAAAAAAAAAGTCGTCTTGTACAGGTTAACCCATTGCCTACCAGTGATCTCATATGAGATCACTTAAAAATTACAAATTTCGTAATTATCTGTCAATATTTACACATATCTAACCTTTTTGCTATATCTACTAGGTATATTTCAAATGAGGTTTGCTAATTTTTCACCCAATATCTCGCTTATTTCTATTTAAAATGTTATTTTGAAATGTTATTTTGATCATTCCAGCGTGTTTCTAAGGCTGTTTTATGCTAGAAATCAAAGTTTCATAAAAAAATTCCAGTTAATAGAATTATGGGAGGTAATGGGTTAATTTGCAACTTAAAATTTAGTAAGTTTAAAAATTCGAAGAGAAAATAGTATTCAATTTTAACATTTTCAAAGAAGCAGCCGAATATAGTAATTTCTAAAACTACAAACATGTTCATTCTGTCATTTTTTAATTAAACACAAAGATATCTAAATAAAACCATACAAATGAACATTTTTTTAGATGTATTTTAACAATGATTAAACCTGAGGTAAACGTTTTAATGCAAAAACTTCGCAATTGTTATCAATTAGCATCCTATGAAATTTGATCAATATTTTAAAAAGACGTTGGATGGGGATGTCTTTTTACTTTCTAAATTCAAATGCTTTCAATATAATATGGTGGCGGAAACTCAAATAGCTGAAATCTTTATAAGATTATTTGTATGTCTATTCAAAAATTATTAATATTGCTCCATAAACGTAACCATAAAACAATTTCACACGCAGATGAAACTATTCTAGTTATCTTACAACACTTATTTACTTAAGAGAGGCTTAAAAAAAAAAAAAACAATCAGAAAAAAAGAAAGAAAGAACCCCGTAATAGTTCCATGCTTTTAAACATGAAACATGTTTCAGAAACTTATTATTCATACAATACAAACACAAAGAAAAAAAAAAAAAAAAAAAAAAAGCGCCTGTATTCAAGGGAAAAAACTCATATAGTAACATTGAATTATCTCCCTTAATTCAAAATAATTTGTTTATAACTCTCATAAACATTCTTTTTAATATCATACGTCCCCTACCCAATAACATAAATACACTGTAACATAATTTCTTTTCCTCAGCAGGTCCTGCTCTATTTAACATTGTCCCGAAACAGATCAAAGAGGAAAAGGTTCCCATTACCTTTAAACGGAATCTGGATAAATTTCTTCAAGGAATACCAGATAAGCCGCCTGTACCTGGATACAGTTCACTCAACAAGAACTCCCTACTCGAATGGACCATAATACCACAAAACTTGACTTTAAAAGGATTAAGATAATCCTATCAGGTGGTGCTATTAAGTTACACACCGCCTGAACCAATCTTTGGTCGAAACATATTTAAGTTTATATATATGTATATGTATATATACATACATACATATATATATATATATATATATATATATATATATATATATATATATATATATATATGTGTGTGTGTGTGTGTGTGTGTGTGTGTGTGTGTGTGTGCATGTATATACAGAACTGGGCGTAAGTCCGTTAATCCGTTAATCGTTAATTAACATTATCGTTAACGGTTCTAGTTTTAAGTTAACATTGTAAATCATTATCGGACTAATTAACTCCCGTTACATTTGCTTCCGTTAACTCAAGTCCGTTAATCCAAAACTCTTCTGCTGCAGCCCCTTGGTCGACGCAGTTTTGGCAGGCATCGACAAAAGATTTGCGACCTTCCTGGACGATGAGGAATGCCAGCTGGCTGCTGCCTTCCACCCCAGGTTTCGCCTTATCTGGTTGGATAGATATGATAGCACCAAGTTCACCAAGGTGAGGAGAAACATGGCGGATAAGGTCGAGGAGGCCATGAGGTAGCAGTCTAAGGAAGTGAGCAGCAACAGTGGAGGCAGCAACAACGAAGACGTGGAAGATGACTACTTCAGCGGTGTCACCCAACAAAATGAGAGCGGAAGCCACAGGTTACTGAAGGACAAGGCCCAGAATTTAGGAAAGACCTGGTTGGAGACCCACTCCAAAGATCTATTGACAGCTGCTGCCTTCTCCAAAGATTTACTTACAGTGCTGCAATTGAACGTTTATATTCCATGGCCAAGAACATATTAAGTGTCAAGAGATCGTCTATGTCTGATGAAAATTTTAGTATGTTAATTTTCATGAAGGGCAACATGAATCTCATCAACAAAATGGAGAAGAGGAAAAATTAAGTTATGTATATATCGTGTTTTTCATTTTTTAAATTTAATTTTTTTCTTTTACGGCCACTGTATCAATAAACCTTTTCTAGTTTAACACTAATATTGTGTTTCATTTGAGGTCCCCCCCCCCCCTTTTCTGGCTCTAAAAGCCTTTAAAAACCTTAAAAAATGGGCCAATACTATGAAATCAGTCCGCTCTTTGAAATTTAAAACCATAAAATCAGCAATTTTTTACTCTTGGCAAAAAACAAAACAAAACAAAAAAAGCTATAGTTTTTGGGTTCTAAAGTCCTCAAAAAGGCCCAAAAAGCCGATATTATAGTTTTAGTGTTTAAACCGGTCAAAACCCATTGTATCTAATTGCTCTGAGAAATCTTTTTAAAAAATAAACAAATCGCGTTAGTGAATTCTCGTAGCTTTGAGATGATGTGAGGGCTTTTCTTTCAGAAAGCACAGGACTGGGAAAAAAGCAAAATTAACTGAGGTGGATGTCAACAGAGAAAATATTTACTTTCATAAAGTGGAAAAAATAAATGGAAGGAAAAATGTTGGTAAGTATTTCGGTGTGAACACAAAGGCTGTTACGTGGTAGCAGGGCATGTTAGAAATAGCAGCCAAATCTTACCTTTTCTGGAAAAAGGAGCCATTTTCACGTGATTTCGTTGTCACATTCGTTGAAAGCATGCAAAATAACCTGGAAAAGAAAAGAGACCTGCGAAACAAAACTCTTAGTGGGAAACTTCGACATCCCCACCACCCCTCCCACCTTTCTTTTCTGGAAAAAGTGGCTTGCGGCGGGTTTGCGGGGCAGATACGTTGAATGCACCCGAAAAAAAAGAAAAAAAAAACTGTGGAAAAAATTATTCCACACCGAGGTACGAAATATTTACCGAAAGAATAAAATCTTGTACCGATTATACCTGTATTTTAATTAATTAAAATTGAAGTACCTCATCTTGAAGAGTGGCAAAATTTTTGTCGGTTGTCATCTGCGATAATTTTAGTAACAAATCAAACAGGTAAGATGCATTAAGAATTTCAATTTTAGTGTTTATCCATAATGTTATTGCTTTTACACCTGTTAATTAAATTTACCTGCCCATAAAACTCAAATTTACTCAGCAAGATTAGCTAAAATTACATAATAAACTAGTGGTGTATAAAGCACCCACTGACAAAATTTCAAATCTGTATGTAAAATGTTACAAAGTTACGAGCAAATAAACCTGAGTAATTCAAATAACGTAAACAAATAAGTATTACATTTGACAGATTAATATGAACACTAAAGATGTTTTGGGGTGTGTTTTTTTTCTTACACACACATAACATGGCCTCACTCAGTTGGGACTACAAGTGTGTTACTTTGACATCATTATTCCATAAAATTTGTTTATGGGGAGAAAAATATTGAAAAATATCAATAGATGTGTGAGTGAGAAAGAACCGAGGAGGGAGGTTTTGGGATGTGTTAGAAACAGCAGTCAGATCTCCCTTAAATCCTCTGAACTTTTCCGCTGAACTTATGTTTCTCCCACGGGTTTTAAGTTAGTAGTGAAAAGACAAAAATGGCCAACAGATAGTTTTGGACTGGGGTGGTGAGGGAATGGAAAAAAATTTCCAAAACTTTTTTCGTTTTTTTCGAGAAAAGATGCTTCCCATCATTCTGAAGACTTTGGTGAAAAACACCGGAAAAAATCCCCGTCAAAC
Source organism: Octopus bimaculoides (assembly GCF_046866305.1). Classification (NCBI taxonomy): domain Eukaryota; kingdom Metazoa; phylum Mollusca; class Cephalopoda; order Octopoda; family Octopodidae; genus Octopus; species Octopus bimaculoides. Next base: position 60,495,130 of record NC_142936.1, on the reverse strand, counting down.
GGGAGAAATTACAACTTATGTGGGCTGTCCGAAACTCACTTTTCCAGAAACTCCTCCCACTTCCAAAAATTTTGCTTACAAATTTATTTGTAATCGTAATTTACACCGTTTTGAAAGGTATTTGTATAAAATTTCATTAAAGAATACCTATTTTCCAGAAAGTTACGAGAGGGAAAATGTCGGGTCCTGTGAATTTTCCGAAATTCCTCTCCTCAATCCCTCGGAAAATTTTGTCCAACAAATATTTACATACACTCGATCTACAGGATATAAACGATTATTTGGTGAAAGTTTCATTAACAAGTATCCATTTTTCTGGAAGTTATGAGGCAACAAATTTCAGTGGGGTATTAAACTGCAGATATGCCTTTTCCAATGAAAGTTAACATTAACGGATTAACGTTAACTTCCGTTACATTTCCAAAGAATTGATGATTAACGAAGTTAACTTTTCGATTAACGGTACCCACCTGTGTGTGTGTGTGTATATATATGTGTGTGTGTGTGTGTGTGTGTGTGTGTGTATATGTATTTACATATGAAAGTGTATAGATATTTAATAGGATGACTAGTTGAAAGGCAGCCGGCCCTGACCTAATTCAGGGTTTAAAAGATTGACTATGTTGCATCCTAAACCACAAAAGTGTTCCTGCAAGACTGTGCATGCAATCTAGAAAATGTTGATGTAGAAAGATTCAGCTAAGGGAGCTGAGGCTTGTAGTTACCACCTGATCACTTGATTACCCACGATAGGGAATCTCTTCACTAGAATAATGGGAGAAAAACTGTATGAACACCTTGAAAGAAATGGCCTGCTAACAGATGAAAAGAAGGATTGCAGAAATGGATCACGAGAAACAAAGTATCAATGCTTGCAGATAAGGTAATCATGTGTTGATTTTGTGGATTCTGAAATGCCTGGAAATAGTTGGGGCAGTGAAGAATACAATATCATTAATCAGTAGCAGTGGAAAGCTAGAAGACTGTTTTGACAGCAAGAGAGAGGTGATTTCGGACAAATCAACATCAAGACAGAAATCTTTCAGTGATACCTCTTGTCAGCATCGCAGCAGACGAGAATCGTCTGTCATGGCGCCGGAATTCCCATATCAGTGGGAAGTGATCAGTCACAGCATGCTCGTAAAATCTCGCTACTACGGTATATAGAGCATTACCATTTTTTTCAGACACTAATGTCGCAAATAGCAAATTAATTAATAAAGACAGAAACAGTATTAATACCAAAAGAATCTTTTTATCCAATTTAATATGAATGTCTTGTTAGAATGCTACGTTATTTGTGTTCAGAGTTGCGGCGTCCATGACAGACCGTTTATGTGTATGCTATTATGTACCAAGTGCTTCTAATCTTCGTCTAGGAGACATTTATAAAAGACGATAAAGTTTTCTCTCTTGTATTGTCATTTAATAAATCGATGTTTTTCGTATCTATTGCTTCTAGTTGAAGGTCTGGTTAAAGTTTCTCGATACTGCAGTCGAATTGATTTTGAAAGAGTTGAAATGCTTTCATATTTTCCTTGAGATTTGAAAAACACTATTGAAACTGTAATTTTAGATAATAAGAATGATTTGAGCGAATTTGGAGAGAAAATGGATACTTTGGTAAATGGTTGAATTTTTCCCAGCAGTGGTTGAAGCTATTTATTATTAGCTGCGAGGGAAACAACATTATGTCGAAATTATTTCACTGCAGCCTATATGCTGTATTACAAGCATAGAATCACCTGATAACTTAAAATTAAACTCGTTAATATGCGTCATTAAATGAGCTGAGAATATCAATTAGCACAATCATTTTCCATTTGAAAATAGCTGCTGAGCAATATTTTTCTTGCATAAATCGTGAAATAACTTTACAGCTATTACGCTAACTTAGAACAGTGTAATTCGGTGAATTGCTCAGCTCCTATTTCTTTCAAAATTGTTCAGCATTGACGATGATTGAGTGCATACCGTCGAATGAAATTCATTGTTGATGCGACTGGATTTATCTGAAGACAAATCTGTTTCCCACAAAGTAGCTAAGAAATCTCTTAATTTTTGTTTTTAATCTTTAAACTTGTTTTAGTCATTGGACTGCGGCGTACTGAGGTACAACCTTAAGAGTTTTAGTCAAATAAATCGACCCCATTACTTACTTTTTTAAAGCCGGTTGCTTCTACTATACGTCTCTTTTGTCGAACAGCTAATTCAACAACTTCTTATGTAAACTGAGTCCTTTTTTCGCCACTATTGAGCTTGTCCCTAAATTCCTCCATGTACCAGTCATATCACTCCATTTTCAGCAACCCGGCTTTCTCTTTACTCCATCCTTCAGACTCAGTTCTAAAAAACACACTTGGTAGACCTGAGTCTGAAGGATGGAGTAAAGAGAAAGCTGCCTTTCATCCTTTTGGAGTCAATAAAATGAGTACCAGCAGCAGACTGGGATCGATGTAATCGACCTGCCTTTTCTCCCGAAATTGGCGGCCTTGTGTCAAAATTTGAAACCCATATAATTATCTTGGTGGTTAGCTCGCCGGGTAAAATGCTTGGTAGTATTTCGTCCGTCATTACATTCTGAATTCAAATTCTACCGAGGTAGAATTTGTCTTTCATTCTATCGGAGTCGTTAAAATAAGTGCCAGCTGAGCATTGGGATCAATGTAATCGACTTACCACCTCCTGAAATTGCTAGCCTTGAGCCAAAATCTGAAACCAATATTTATCATGACGGTGAGTTGGTAGAATCGTCTGTGCGTTGGACAAAATGCTTAGTAGCATTTGTTCCAACATATTATGTTCTAAGTTGAAATTCCGTCGAGGTCAAGTTTGTCTTTCATCTCTCACAAGTCAATAAAAATAAGGTACTAGTCAAGCACGGGTACCAGTCAAGCTGGCCTTGTGCCAAAATTAGAAATTCTTAACGTTTATCCTTGTGATTTAGTTACAAATTCAACTTTAATTTCAGTGTTTCTATATCAAATCCTGAAGCTCCATCCTTCGTTTCTTTAACTTTCAACTGTATTGTTAACTAAAGAATGGTCACTTACGGTATCTGATGACCGCATGTTCTTACACCTTGCACTCTTCCACCAACTCGGCATACTTTTTTCGTCTTCCACTCGCTTGTTTCCTCTTAGGCACAATTAACTCCACTATGACCACAAGACATGCTATTCTTGACACAAGAATCATATCGGGTGTTACTAGATTATGTTCACCACTTTTGCTGGTGGTCCTTCTTTTCAGACCTTAACTTTGCTGCCTTTTCAACAATTCATTGGACTGCGGCGTACTGAGGTACAACCTTAAGAGTTTTAGTCAAATAAATCGACCCCATTACTTACTTTTTTTAAAGCCGGTTGCTTCTACTATACGTCTCTTTTGTCGAACAGCTAATTCAACAACTTCTTATGTAAACTGTGTCCTTTTTTCGCCACTATTGAGCTTGCCCCGAAATTCTTCCCTGTACCAGTCATATCACTCTGTTTTCAGCAACCCAGCTTTCTCTTTACTTCGTCCTTCTGGTTCAATTCTAAAAAAAAACACCCCTATACAATCGATTATCTTGCAAACTGTATTTGTCGCTTGTTGCGGCCAAAAGATAACAACCAACTTCTTCTACGTCTCTTTCTGACCTGCTTTAAGGTATTCAAATTTTGAACCAGTTGGTTTCAATAATATTGATTTCAAATTTTTGCACAAAGCCAGCAATTTCGGTGGGGGGGGGGGGAAGGACTAGTCGACTGGTACTTATTTTATCGACCCTGAAAGGATAATTCAAGCTTCCATGGGTTGGTTTCGCTAAGTGATTGTGTCTATTCGTTTATATTTTTTCTTTCTGATTATCAATATCCAGCAGCTTTCTGTTGATTTCTCTCATAGTAACATTTTTCGTTGCAAGTGTTGCTTGATTGCACAATCATTTGGAGTCATACTTTCTGTTGTGAACTCACCAACAGTTTATTCCTCTTACTAACGGAGATATAGATAGATCAGTCAGATTAATGACGACTTATGTTTGTGCCAAATGATGAGCTATGGTCTCTCTGCTTATTCTCAAGACGACTTTTGTTAGGTGGCGTTGGTGGATGCGATTCTTCAGACACTCCTGGTTATTTCATTGCTGAATATGTAGCGGTTTGTCTGATACCGTCATCGAGCTCTTTGCCATTAGTAAATGAAGCCATGCCACTTCCCTTATTGAGATACTTTGTAACATAGGATTCCTTTTTTGGAGACGTAGTAGTCAATACTGATGCAGGCTTTCAGAAGATTTCTCAACTTGTTCTGTGCCATTACCAACTGATTGCCCAAATTTACTTTCTAACTTTTAACTGTCAGGTTTGTCCTGCATTGACTCCATGCGTAAAACTACGGTAAAGATGTACGCCGTCCAGCACTGTCGGTCTGAATTACTCGAAGAAAGACTCTTGGATACTTTTCGGTACATTTTAAAAATCTTGTATGGAGGGTGAGGCAGGACTGATGACCCCTCATGGACCATGGGTGTATTGAGTGTTCTAGGTTTCAAACAATTGTGGATGGTCATTCATATCAGGCAGCACAGCTTGAAAGACCTTGTCTGCACCACCTGGTATTAAGTCGTTGTGTTAAAAGGAGGAATTCTTTTCTACCATTCAATAATCGTCATTCACACACGAAGCCCACCGAAGAATCTACTGTCATTTAAGTCAGAGGTGTCTTTTTTTTTTGTTTTGTTTCTCATGGACCTTCCGGAGTTTGAGATTACGTCGATTCCTTGTTTTCTGATGTCGTAAAGTTCATCGAAGATTCCTCTCTATTTCTAGTTACAGGTGGATGTAATGAAGTGACTCGGTCAGTTAATTTTTCTGACATACACCAGATTCCTATGTAGAGCTTTTCGTCAATTTAACTGGCTGGTCAATATTTCTCGGGTTACCCGTTAGAAGTCGTGACAATTTGAAGGTGAATATAAACCTTTGCCCTTGGCATGAGTTGGTTTGTTCGTAGGTAATTCAAACTTTGTATCTTAGTTTTGACATATATATCCACCACGGACTGGCACTTCTTTCAATCGAATAAATTGGTTGAAATGTTGACTAGCTTTTTATCTTTTTAGAGGTTAACACAATCTCTAATCGAAGTATAAATACATAAAAATAGAAATGTTATTATTTCTAAGTCTCTCAGAGAGAGACATTCAGTAATTGTTCTTTAAAGTAAAGGCTATTTGACAACATAATATGGCTGTCCTGGAAGGAGCGATGTTACTATTGTTTAGCCCCAAGAAACATCGTTTCTAGCTGGCTATACGACACAATATCTGTGTCCTTATATTTTGGAACAGGGAGTTCAGTACTCCCATCCAGCGCAAAACATCTGTGGACTAGTTTCTGGGTTATTTCCCAGTTCGAAAATATAAGGACACAAATATTATGTCGTATAGCCAGCTAGAAACGATGTTCTTGGAGTTAAACAACAGTAACATTTCGTGGATGTTGAGTTGTAGGGAACGTTGAAAGCATATGTCAATTAGTTAAGGTGGGTAGTTCCTGGGGATGAGTGTATCCTTTAGTTCATGTAGTCGTGTGTCCCTGGTGCTTGCATTAGAAGCTATAGTACAAATCCTTTTTGCTAGGTTGAAGGGGATATTCATTCTGGTGTGTATGGGGTGGCATGAGATGAACGGTGGTCTTTGGATAATTGAAGAGAAAGGCGGCATTTTGGGAGGTGAGGTACACATGAGATTCAGATCGGAATGAAAACCCCACTCAAGTAATTAATTGAAAGAAACTGTTTCTTCAAATGTGTTCATTAATTTTACTTATACTTACTAATATATATAGCTGTGAAGAAAAATAGATTAAGAAAATTTTAAAGAAAATATTTAGTTTGTTGATGCATAAAATTATGTAGAATTATCTCGATGATTTTTTTCTTTCTAGCAAAGTAGCGCTAACTGCATTCTACCTAAATCATGAATTAAGCTAATAACGAGATATGTTGGGGCTGTTATTTTGTTACTAGTGGAAGTTACTTCCCAGACGATGTAACTATCAATGAGAATGGCGTGGAAATTACAACTCACTCCTTCTTACCCTCTTTATTACTGTCCCTTCTATAAATATAGAAGCTTTATGCTAAAAGAAAACGAGGCAGAATTTCAATTATGTACTCTTTGAGCAAGTTATGTTTCGTTGTCCCATTAGTCTTCTTACTATATTCATAGAAAAAATGGTTTAAAAAGATTTCTGATATCTCCATAAATATCATAAGATAATAAAGAAAGTTAAAACATACTCCTGTCTATTACAAGAAGCAACAACATCATCATTACAAACAATAATAAAAATTTTAAAACTTGACTCAACGCTACATATTTTGGGGGGATAGTTGCAGATGATACAATCACATCAAGGCTATCACCAGAACTCATTTCGTCTGCTTCTGTTAGAAAATAATACTCATTTCTAATACTGCCATAATTTAAGAAATCGTTTCATAATAAGCTGAGTGATATCTTTTCTCTTATATCGTGTCAACATCAATTTATGATATTTCAGATATTGTTTACAAAGACATCTTTTTGACGAATGTGATGTCGGGATATAAACCTTAACAATGTGTACTCCTGAACATGATAGCTAAACCATTCTAATATTGTTTGACTTCATAAAAAGTATAAACAGGCAAATGAAGAACAACGCAACATTAAAAGCGCATTAAAGAAGTGTTTTATTAAACAAATATATCCACTATAAACGAATTTTTGTATAAAACTAGTTTAAGAAATCACATAAAATCAAATATTTGAATAGATTTTTGTTAGCATATTGATATATAGACGCAATCTCCAGGCAATCAGAGATTTAATCTTGGTTGAAAGAAATATTCACATTTCCTTCTCTTCTCATCATTTGTAGATTTTGTGATAATGTGAGAAACCAACATAGTTGAAAAATACTTGATTGCTATGCAGAGATATCTTAGCAAATTAAAAAAAGAAAAAGTTTACTTTGGTACTTCAACAAAAAGGTTATTTTTGAACAAATGATTTGTTTGTTATATTGTATGCACTAATCTGTTATTTGTCATTGACGGAAATCTATAGGGGAGATGTATTGATAGTAGACATAGAATATCATTCACAAAGATGCATGCCTCGTATCAATAGACATTATCATCAGGCTTCATCTTTTATTGCTGGCATTATATAAATATCGTCTGAACGATAGGGAATATCTCTCATTCTATTCATGGATTGTATATTCATATTCCGTCCTGCTATCCTCATCATATAGGATCTCCGGGCCATATTCATGCCATTAATTTCTGATGATCTTTTATTGTAGGCATCTGCTGGTATATTAGCTATATCAGATCTCCGGCCCATATCTATGCCATTAATTTCTGATGATCTTTTATTGTAGGCATCTGCTGGTATATTAGCTATATTAGATCTCCGGCCCATATCTATGCCATTAATTTCTGATGATCTTTTATTGTAGGCATCTGCTGGTATATTAGCTATATCAGATCTCCGGCCCATATCTATGCCATTCATTTCCATTGATCTTTTATAGATGGCATCTGCTTGTATAATCTTGTCATCGGGTATGATACTTATATAATCGCTAATCGGGTCATATTTTCTGTCATCCATGCGATAGGCTATACTGTATACTTGAGATCTTCGTGCTATAAAGAAAAAAATAAATACCTGTTTAGATATATAAAATTGATAGGAAGATTAAAATTTATATATTTTATGCACTGTAGATAAATAGAATGCTGGATTATACAAACCACTACAAGTCTCTTGAAATTTTAGTAAAAAAATTCCCAAGCAATTCTTATTTATTTATTGCCCACAAGGGGCTAAACACAGAGGGGACAAACAAGGACAGACAAAGGCATTAAGTCGATTACATCGACCCCAGTGCATAAATAGTACTTTATTTCTCGACACCGAAAGGATGAAAGGCAATGTCGACCTCGGCGGAATTTGAACTCAGAACGTAACAGCAGACGAAATACCGCGAAGCATTTCGCTCGGCGCGCTAACGTTTCTGCCAGCTCAGAACGTTTCAGAATTCTCAAGCAATTCTGAATTCATAATCAATCCCACTGTGAAAAATCTATTTTCATAAAATTTGATATGGCGCAGGCGGGGCTGTGTGAAGGCGCAGGCGTGGGTGTGTGGAAGCGCTGGTATGGCTGTGTGGTAAGAACCTTGCTTCCCAACCACATAGTTCCGGGTTCAGACCCACTGCGTGTCACCTTGAGTAAGTGTCTTCTACTATAGCCCCGGGCCGACCAAAGCCTTGTGAATGGATTTGGAAGACGGAAACTGAAAGAAGACCGTCGTATATATATATATATATATATATATATATATATATATATATATATATATATATATATATGCATGTGTGTGTGTGTGTGTGTTTGTCCCCCTACACCATCGCTTGACAACAGATGTTGATGTGTTTATGTCCCCATAACTTAGCGGTTCGGCAAAGAGACACGACAGAATAAATACCAGGCTTACAAAGATTAAGTCCTAGGGTCGATTTCTTCGACTAAAAGGTGGTGCTCCAGCATGGCTGCAGTCAAATGACTGAAACAAATAAAAGAATAAAAGAATGCCAGATGGCAGCTTTATTGTTCACCTCTCACCACCAGCACCGTTATGAGAGTTTGTAACCATTAAATACGTAAGTTTACCTCAGCGCTTAATGAGTGTAGTATAATAGTTGTAGTGTTTTACTTGAAATCCCTCAGTGTGCAAAATTAACATTAGGTTATCGTTCGTATCTGGGAACTAACATATTCCTCAATATTTACACTTTCTGAAACTGGGCTTACAGCCAACAAACCTTACTAATTAAGCAGGATGCATGTAAATTGTCAAGGATGTACAGAAGAATCTGAAGTGAAAAGCCTTGTTCCAATTATATTAAAAATTTCATAACTAACAATAATTCAACACGCCACTTACTTTCACTACATTATATATGCGCTAATCTAACGAGAAAAATATTAAAGAATGAATTTTCATCATATTTTGATGAAGATTTTAACTCACCATTGAAAATGAGGAAGCAGCAGGCTAGAATCAAATACTTCTGCATGTTTGCCTGCAATCAAGAAATAAACCTCTATAGACAAAGGGAATTACTTTCAGCTGTATGATCATGTATTTAGGGCCAATATATAATGAATAGACGTTAGAAAATGTTCATGTATTTCGATTAGTAATTTACTTTTACAACATGGCAATATTATCAGAAAGAAAATTCTTTACCAGGTTACTAACTGAGGCTGTTGAATCTATAGCTGAAAATACAACAAACAAGCTCAGTGACACGATTGCTAAAACGGAACGAATGCCTCTTTCACGAAGACATCCCACCTTATGCAATAGATGTAAAGATTCAAGTGTAACATATAAAATCAAGTATTCATTATAATGTTAAAAATGCGAGACAACATTCAGAATATCAGTAGTAAACATTGCTGAAGTTGCAAACTATGATCTGAAAATAGAGAAAACAACTTTTCTACCTTGTTTGAAGAAAATCGGCGAAGTGGAAGGTTCAAGAATTGAAGCAAAGTTTCGGCACTTTACAGTCTGACTGATGAGCGGAGTTACTCACTTATATAGCTGACTTCATGCATAAAATGGCGAGGTAAAGTATTGACAGAAAATCGCCTAATGTATATCTCAAAAAGGCGGGACAGGGATAACAAAAGAAGAGTTAATGTATACTACCTTGAAGGTACGGGACAGGGGTGACAAAGATGGAGCTAAAGGATACTATCCTGGAGAGGTAAGACAATGTCAAAATTTAACTACTGAAAAATGTAATTGCTTACATTATGATTATTATTTTCGATATGAAAAGCTCTCACCACAAAATCAATTCATGTCAATATAACGGAGAAAACACTGAATCAGCATTTTATAATATTGGCATTGTTCAAAATTTTAGCTAAGCATATATACATAGTGCCAATTTTATACTGCCATTGTTCAATATTTTAGATAAGCATATGTACATAGTGCCAACTTCATACTGCCATTGTTCAAAATTTTAGCTAAGCATGTGTACATAGTGCCAGTTTCATACTGCCATTGTTCAAAATTTTAGCTAAGCATGTGTACATAGTGTCAGTTTCATTCTGAGTTCAAATTCTACCAACGTCGAAGATAGATTTTATTAATATATTTATACTTGTGTCGATGCAATTGATTGTATTATTTTCGTTCAAAATTTGTCTATGAGCCTGAAAACCAATAGCTGGAAAAATTTACAAATATGGCGACCGTGTTAAATCTGAAACATTTCATTGAGATTTCAAAATGTCTCATTTTATGAAATTTTCTGAGAGTAAACTCTCAAGAATGTGATAAAAGTAAATATAGATTTTTCACAAAACTGCAATGGCGCCTGTACAGGTTCATTTCGCTTTTAACACGTTTATTCCAACAATAATAAATACAGGTAAAAAAGTTGTGAATAAAGCTTCAATTAAATTTGAAATAATCAAGAAATGGCTCTTGTCAGACAGAGACTTGAAGCTTTCCACGAAATGCTTAAGACATTAGTTAGAAATCATTGAGACTTGAAAGAGGAATGCTGGAAAGACTGATCTGCCTCAAGATAAAAGTCGCTTTATTGAATATCAAATGAGTTGGAATGATATTGTAAGGGCCCACATTTCAGGTTTGAGAAACAATTATTTTATGACAAAAGAGTTTTTAGTAATGGCCCTCAGCCAAAAATGGGATTTCGTGAAGTTGCAAGCAAAAGCTAGCTTTGAATATTAACATTCATTATTGAGAACATATTGCACAACATTAATATGCATGTAGTTCTGTCGGCCTCCTGTAACACTATTGCCCTTTATGTACAAAGGTCTGCACATCCACCACCGGTTTGAAAATCCATTTTGAGTGGTTGCACGAATGTGCAGTCTCTTCTGCTTAAGTCAGCGAACAAATTTCGTTCACCACATTTATCCATTATACAATTTCGAAAAAACAAGTAGTCCTGTGTAGTCATCTTAAAACCCATAGTAGAAAAGTTATGTAAAACTTGGTAATAACTGTCATAAATAGGCCAAATGCTTTGAAGATCTTTATCAGGTCTTTCCTTAACTTCTCCTGAACTTGTACATATCTTCGCAGACAAAATAAAGAGGAACATATATGAAAGAAATATATCCATGTATGCAAGACTCCTCACAAACATAATCTCCAAATCACGCAGGAAAACCAGCACATTCACATATAATGACATAAACACTGAAACGAAAGGGCCATCCATCTTTATATAGAAGATCACGTCGATCGCCTCACCACGAGATTCCCCCCATCTCTCACATAGCTCGACCTCCCCTCCAACCCTAATCGCAGGCTGATCAACACCTCTCGGAGGGAGATAGGCATTGTAGTAAGTGTATTATTGACTCCATAAACTCCAATGTTAGAAGAGCCATGGGGGTTGATCCAGTGGGATTCCAGTGATCGACTGACATCTAGAATGAAGCAGTCTGCAAATTCCCTCAGTTCAACGTCGTGAATTTCTACTATTTAATATCAAAGCCTCTAGTCCCGAAGACCTTAGATTTTGTCAGGCAATTCACCAATATAAGCGACCTCAATGTCAGAATCAACATGAATGTTAGGAGGCCAATCTTGGTTCATGATGATACCACCTGGGTGAAGAAACAAGGCGATCGACTGCTCGACATACCAGCGGGGGGCTACGACGGGACCGAGATCGCTGACCTCGTCGGGTTATTTATTTTGGATACCCTTAGAAAATGCACTCACCTTCATGGCTCAGTCCTGTATAGGGATGATAGCCTGGCAGTCTCAAGCCATATGAACGGCCACGCTATGGACAAGTTGCGAAAGGACTTGATACAGATCTTGAAAAATTTCGGCTTATCCATAACAGCTACCACTAATTTGACAACCGTTAACTACCTGGGCCTAACCCTAGACCTGAAAACGAGCAAGTACTACTCTTACAAGAAGCACAGTAAGGAAACTGTGTATATCCACTGAAACTCGACCCAACCACTCACGCTGTAACTAGAACCATAGTTTCAGGCACCAAAGAAGAATCACCAAACTTTTAGCGGATAGTGAGATATTCAATAGAGCCGCCCCCATTACAACGAGTCGTTAATGAGGAGCGGATTCATCGACAATTCGACGTATATGGAGGACACCCCACCTAACCCCACCCCGATTCCAAAGAAAACCAAAAAGAGAAAGCGAATCTATTTCAACCCCACCCATTTAACCTAGAAGTTTCAACCAAAAGAGTTAGGAGCTTCCTGTCGTTGATCAAGAAGCAAGCATTTCCCCAGAAGTCACAAGTACTATGAGCTTTTTAACCCATTCAATAGCAAGGCTAACAACGCTTGTTTACACAACATTGCATCTAATATCGCAGGCTACAATAGATGCAAGCAGACATTCACAACCTCCAGCCCAACCTGCAACTTCTGAGACTCTACCAGCAGCCCTATGGGAGGATCCTGTCACTCAAGGGTTATAGACTCCAGAGTCACCCTCACGATGACACCACGAGGCAATACAGGGGCATGAAGGCTAGTATCTTCAAGGGAGAGTGTACAAGGATGTGCTTTACCTCAGATGTAAGGACAGGGAAACACATCCTTGTCCCGCTTTATGTGGAAATTTCGCGCCCTTTGAAATGATCCCCCAGCATTGAATCGACAGGGCTTCACCTTACTCGCCTGGAGCCTGCAATTGTCAGGCTCCAGGCGAGTAAGGATGAGATGAAGACACTTTTGAACTGTTCATTCAGCATTTCACTTATCATCACTGGGTTTCCTGTGAAAGAATTCTCTTCTCTAAACATAATTATATCAACTATAATGATAAAGAATATAAGAATAGAATTCAATTTACAAGATTATATGATATAACCTAAAAACACAATAAAACAATAATAAAAAATAAGATGAATTTAAAATATAACTCGTTACTTCTTTTTGATAATCACGTGGTTCTTGCTACTTAGTAAGTATCCACTGCTACTATTAATAACCATCACAAGTTTAAATGCTATAATCAACTCTAAAATCTATCAAAAATTCCATGTGACTATAAAGTATGTAGAATCAATCAAAACAAGTATTCTTTAAGTGACCCCTCCGCTCCTAACCAAGAACACTTGCTAACTTCAACAATCACTGCTGATGAATTCTACCCAAATAACCAATTAAAAAAACATCTGATCGAAGGAAGTCATGGTTTTCTATTGCTACTACCAAGCCTAATTCAAGCAATAACAGAGGAAAAATTCTCTTCAAATAATGTCATACCCATATGCCCTGAAGAGATCGTTTTAACAATGCATGAATCGCTGCATATGAATACGCAACAATATGCAGTTAGTGCGATCGAAACACATGTAGGGTTATTATAATGAATAAACGAACTAGAAATAAACCTAGTTTGAATGTTCAAATTCTTCATTCTCCATATTTCCAATATTATGTGTGTGTATGCATGCATGTGTGTGTAAATGTATGCATGTATGTACATGTTTATATATACTTATATATGTATGTATGTATGTGTGTATGTATGTATGTATGTATGTATGCGTGTATATATATATATATATATATATATATATATATATATATATATATATATATATATATGTATTTATTTATATATATTTTTATACCAAAATTAGGCAAAAATATTGTATCTGTTAACAAACGTAGCAAAATACTCACAAGTGAGTTTTTGTATTTATATCGATTTAAATGAGAGTTCAAAACTGATCCATTGAAAATACTTTATTATAATAATGATAATGACCTATGATCATTTCGATGCAATATCCAGATTGATTCATGCATATTATAAAATATGGGATACTGCATCTCCTCAGGGCCTTATTAGTAGGAGGCAGACAATAAAAATAGATAACATTCATATACAACATTCAGAGTTGACCTATGAAAACATGCAAAAAAACAAGTTGAAAAGACACGAGATGTTATACAACCGTACATCATAACGCTGTTGAAACCATGAACATATCAAGCAAATGATTCAAATTTATGATGCTAGACTATGAAGTTCGGTAATGAACCAATACGGAACGCTGTACATTTCGAAAAGGACCGTTGGAGTTATAAACATAAATACAAAATTCAGACCGAAGAAAAAAACAGTTAGATATTTAAAAAATACATTTTTAATACAAGTTCCTGGTCAAATAGAAGTATATCTAATAAGTAATGCTTATATATAATATACTCAATAAACAACTTAAGTATACATAATCTAAAAAAGCCTTATATTAATTTAGTATTTATAAGTAAAAAGCCTCATAAGGTTATTCAAGCCTGCTAGGTTATAGAGAATAAATTATCAACATTTGAATACATTCAAATTATAGTTAACAAGTTACAAAAGAATAAAGTTAATTAGCTAAGTGATAAAATTAAATATACCGAAGAAAATTAGACAGATTTATTGATTACTACGTTAGCGTAGAGACCGTAAACAAAAAAACCGGTCACATCTCAAAAAATCCCCAAATAAAATTATGATTTACAAATTTTGCTCTAATATCAAGGAGGTGACACTGCTGGAATTCGAGGAGAAAGAAGTGCAAAACTGGTGTGGCGGGAGTCTTCGAGCGACAATTCAAGCCACACCAGCGGAATTCGAGAAAATTCCAGAATTTATAATTCTGCTGGATGAGACAAAACTGAGAGTCTTGGTCCAGGGCAGAATCCCAAGATGTTTCGAGTGCGGACTGAAGGAGCACATAAGGAAAACGTGCCTCTAGGCCCTTCAACTTGAAGCACAAGGGGAAAAAAACAGGATGAACCAAAGAAACAAGAAGAGAAGCCGAACGAGGAAGTTCCAGGTGAGGAGGACAAGAAGCTGGAAGAGGCGGAGAAGACAGTGGAGAACGAGGACTGTGCACCGGAGGAAGCTGGACCATCCACATCTACCGAGGTAAGTGAGGAAGAATGGTCAGTTGCAGGGAGGAAGAGGAAAAAAGTTCTCGTTCTCTTCTTCCAACAAATGCAAAAAGATTCTTTTATCTAAATGTCATCATCATCGTTATTATCATTAATTGAAGCGGTTTGAGGCGGTGAGGTAGCAGAACCGTTAATACGCCGGGCAAAATGCTTAGCGGCATTTCTTAACGTTTTGAGTTCAAATTCCGCCGAGATTGATTTTTGCCTTCCATTCTTTCGGGGGTCGATAAAACAAATTTCAAGCCTTGTGCCTATAGTAGAAAGGATCATTAATTAAAGCGGCAAAGATGGTGAGCTGGAAGAATCGTTACGGCACCATACAAAATGTTTAAAGGCATTTCTCCCGGTTCTTTATCTTCTGAGTTCAAATTTAATTGAGGTTGACATTTCCTTTCATCAAACGAATGCACAAAAACAAACACGAACGCAGACAAACGGTATTACAAACGCAGACAGCAAAAAGGAAAACGATACCCCACAAAAGAACACTGAATATACAACACAAGTAACACACAGCAAAGACAAAGAGACAAAAATGAAATAACTTTAAAAACTCCTAAAAATGTTCAATGACGTTATCTGGAGTGTGGAGTTTCGAGTTGACGTCGATCCACCTTTTCCTTTATCATTACCATTCTTTTCGTTCAATTTTATCCCCCCCCCCCACTCTTGTGTTTTGTCTGCCCTTGTTTGTCTCCTCTATGTTAGGCCTTGTGTAGTCAATAAAGAAATATAGCTTTTGAGAAGACGGTATTTTTAAGTGACTCGTCCAGATTGAAATTGCTTCGGTTTCACAACTCGTTCATAGATCAAGTCAGCTGCAAGACAAGTAGAACTTGTAAATAAGATCCGTTTTTTTCCAAATTATTTTAAATGTATGATTTGCACACGAATTTACTGATCATAGATTTTGCGTTTAGCTATGCTAGGATTTGAACAGAATATAAAAAAAAGATGCGAACCAGGAAACTTAAATGATGCTATGTAAAATTGCTTTATGCCACATGGACAAGGATTAAAATGATAACATAGTTAATGGTAGTAATGATTTCAAATTTAAGAGAGTGGTGATGTCGATTACATCGATCCCAGTGTTCAGCTGCTACTTAGTTTTTCGAACCCGAAAGGATGAAAGGAAAAGTCAACCTCAGTGAAATTTGAACTCAGAAGATAAAGAACCGGGAGAAATGCCTTTAAGCATTTTGTATGGTGCCGTAGCGATTTTTTCCAGCTCACCATCTTTGCCGCTTTAATTAATGATCCTTTCTACTATAGGCACAAGGCTTGAAATTTGTTTTATTGACCCCCAAAAGAATGGAAGGCAAAAATCAATCTCGGCGGAATTTGAACTCAAAACGTTAAGAAATGCCGCTAAGCATTTTGCCCGGCGTACTAACGGTTCTGCTACCTCACCGCCTCTAAACCGCTTCAATTAATGATAATAATGATGATGATGATATTTAGATAAAAGAATCTGAAAGGTAAACAAGTTTAACTACGAAGATATTGCTAAATAAAATTAAGTAATTTGAATAGAAGAAAATCGGAAAAATAAGCCGTTCTCTCCTTTTTAAATAAAACATTTTAAAGTAAACATATTTGCAATATCAAGTAATTTCAAAACTAGAAATCAAATGTAATGATGGTGAAATATAATGGCTGACACATGCTTTACATAATGCTTTACGTAATGTTTTGTTATGGATCTGAATAGTTATTTTAATTCTTTATTTGTGTACGTTCATAACTATTTATTCAACGTTGCAAAAAGCATATTCAGATAAAAAAAACAAAAAAAAACAAAACAAAGATATGATTTAAAGAAAAGTCTGTCTTTGTATTAGGACGTGTTTAATTAAGATATTGATAAATTATTGTTCGCAGGCTTAACAGCATAAGGTGACAGAGGAATGTATGGAGGAGGCATTTGATTCGTTTAAATGATAATTTGATTAACAGTAAGCAAGTATTATATGAACGCAGCTTAATAACGTGAACACGCCTTATATTATTTTGTGGTTTGATTTGAAATATTTTGACCGACCGATATATATAAATACATACATAATATTTGGCACAATAAAAAATATCAGTAGAATTACCGACTATAACAATGGTGATCAGCGCCGTTTTTCTGTGGTTGAGTTTGTGTTGTATTGTGACGACTTTTGCAGATACCAAAACAATTGACATAAACATACCGAATTATGTCTGGGACGGTGTAAGTTCTTATATGTATATTCTTCTGTTATACTTTTGCGTGTTTCAGTGAATGGGCTGCAGCCATGCTAGAGGGCCATGATCAACATTGTGCAGTTGATATTTGATGAATAGGCAAGTTTGATAGTGCTGTTCAAAAAAAATCCATCTCACCAGTACACTGTGGCCGGCTAGCAGTGTGATCATAAAATGATGTATCATTTATTTAACTTGATCTCCGACTGGTTTCTGTGTATGAAGGTCTTAATATGGTATTTACTCCAGAAATTTTAACTTGTTTTCATCCGGCATCTTGTATGTTGCATTGAAGATTTCCATGAGATTTTTGAAGCTGTCTTTAATATTTTTCGGATCGTCAGCATGTGTCCTAGGCAAACTACATCTACGGGTATGACTCCAGCTCGTTTCATACACGTTTATCACTCACATATTGCTCTTCAATGGTGATCTTCATTTTCTAAACTTTGAATACTAATTCTGTATTATGCTGCTCTATATACTGTGACATAAGTTTTTTTGAGATGATAACACGAAAAAGGATGAATAAAGGAAACGATGTTTACAGAAATATCTTAAGATAGAATTCATTATCAGGAAATTAGAAGTTAGAATTCATTGCAAATGAATCCATAAATGGAATCCCTGGTGATGTAACAGAACTGATAATAAAAAAATATACTATAGTAATAAATATATAAATATATAATCAATGTAAATATAGTAAAAGTCCCTGGAGTTGAGTAAAATAAATTACGGGAGGATCAGTTAATTATGATTTTTATTTAACACGTTCCCCTCTCAGACACACACACTTATAGCAGCTGCCCTTCAGTTTTTCTAATCTTTTATAAAGAACTCAGAAGGGTGGGTCACCAACGAGGCCTTCACGATACCTTTAAAGCTAGGAACTTTTCAGCACAACTTCGTATAAATATATAAATATATAATATAACAATAGTAAATATATATATATATATATATAATGATAGTCGACATATAAATATATAATGATAGTCGACATATAAATGTATAATAATAGTAAATATAAATAAATATATTATAAAAGTAAATATATAAATATATAATAATTAATGTTCTTAAAAAAAGCAATGAATATGAAGTAAATTTTCAATCAGCATTCGACAGTAAACTTCTCATGGATTATGTTAGCAATGTAATTATCAGCTGAAACTAGGCTACTTAGTAAATTCTTTAGAATTTTCTTTCAAGTATTGTTCTACATTTTATTGAATGTTGGCAAAATTGGTTGAGGGCTCCACAACAAAACACTTGCGTATTAAGTTATGTTTTTTTTTATGTCCTGAGTTCAAATCCAGATTTCATTCCTCTAAGCTGGATAAAACAAGGAGCGGGCGTACTTGGCAAATATCTCGGTAAGCGCTTGTCTAAGAATAAGAGTCTAATCCGACATAGTTTTTTTCCTTCCTGGCTGTTGATATTTCACTTCGTTTATGAAATGTATTCTTCGAGAAAGTGATGACTGTTCCACAATCTACCTCCCATTTATGGTCTTATAATAGTAGAAGGCATTTGGAGAGTGACACAAGTATGTACCGTCTCTCCCCACTGTAGCCTTCCCTCTCCTTTTAGGACATTAATGCAGCATATCTACAGCATGGGTTTAGCACATTTATTACATGAATGTAGCACATTTACATACATGTGGTGATGGACTTGTTAAAATTTTTAAAACATTAAAGTAACATGAATATTTGATTGATAATTTCCGAATTTTAAGTTTAAATCACAGCTGGTAAGATTTTTATTTCGTTATCAGTACACATTTGATCGATCACAGCTGTAAAGTTTGGTTAATCTACACACTTGGACTCGTTTCAGAATCGAACTCTTTTGTGTAATGCTGTTCCAGTGGATCCTGACCAATACATAAGTGAGTATACGCTTCGTATTTACCGGAATTCAACTTAAAACTAATTTAAGTTTGAACTAGCAACAGGTGCACTTGTGATAATAAAATATTCTGTTTTCACTTCACTTTCAGCGATCTACTATACTTGAATTTAAATTTCTTTATCTTTACATTAACATCATCGAAATAACTAGGTGTATTTCAGATAAAACCTATTTCATGTGGTTTGAGTATAATAGTTCTTAATAAGAAATGTGTCCAGCGTTTGTCATATTAGAGAATACTGGGTGTATGTTTTTGTCACCGCCTACTATTGAGCAAACTAGTTTCAGTTGACCATGTGGGAAACAGTATTTCAAGATTCAGATCGACAACTTTCAGAAACTGGCTTTGATGTTTCTTAAAATATGACAAAACAAAACCTGGAAGAAAACAGTAGCCGCTCGAATTTTCTGTTACGCCCACGCGTTCTATTTAGGCGAGTAACCTGCACCGCATTTGATTTTTGGATCGTTGCTACCGATGGCTGTGGTATGCAAACTAACTGTAAGTTTGCCTGGAGCAAAAAGAGAAGCGTCATGCATGTGTGAAGACTTACGTAAATCTATAACTCGTATTGCATTATCATAATTAAGATGAACAAATAAAAACATACAAATGTTAAACCTATAATTGTTTCTCATTTAGTCATAAGGCCAGCAATATCGACCCAGGTATTTGGCTCGTAGTTTATTTTATCGGCCTTGTTGGGATGAAAGGCAAATTTGGCAACGGCAGTAAAATGCCAGACGGAATGCAAGAAATCAGTTTTTCCAACTCTCTAATGATTCTACAAGCCCCCTATTTTCATTAAACGTATAATGGAAGTATTTTCTCTGCATTGATAAATTTAGTACTCTTAAAAAAATGCAATTCATACACCGCACTGTTTTAGTTCGGAGAACCACATTTAGAAGCGAAAATATAAAGTGGAAAAGATATTTCAATATCACAAAGAAGTTGATTAAACCGAAGGACACAGTGTTCACAAAAAAGCAACGAAAATCATTTGAATCCAGGTAACCGTTATTAATCTAAGTTAGCTAAATCAGCTAAATTCATTGAACTGAATCCTTTAACTGGTATTATAGTTCGATCACATAGTGAATCATATCATTTTATAATTTCAGTTTCTTTTGAACCGATCTTTCACCGGCACACCATTAATCATATCAGTACAGTGATATGTGATCAACCCACTCATATTAACCAAATTTGGTAAGTCAGAAAATAACTTCAACGTAGAATTCATTATCTACAACATATATAGAATTTTCTTTGAGTTTCTATCGTTTACTGAACATCATCATCATCACGATCCCTAAAACTGAAGCAACCAGTCGTTGGGGTGCTACTCTAGACGCTTTTGTAGTCAGTCATCGCTATTGATCTCTGTTCTCTATCATGTGTAGCAGGTTCACAGTGTTGTGACCTGTCTGGTACTTGATGTTGTCAAACCAGGATTTTCCCTGCCTACCTCTCTTTCACCCTCCTTCAACTGTGCCTTGAAGAATGGTTTTGGACAGAGAATTGTGGCGAGATGCATGACCGTACTAGGTAAGCTTTCTTTTTATCTGTGCAAGAAGTGGTTTCTGTCTGCCAGTGTGTTTGAGAACTTGCTGTTTGATGAAGCTATTCGTTTTGTGTTCTGTGCACGAGATGTGTAGCAGCCATCTATGGCACTTGTACTCAAATCCCTAGATTCATCGCTCGATATTAGCTGTAAGAATCTAGCTCTATCAGCCATACAAAACGATCGAAGTCACCAGCGACTAATGGAATTGTTTTTTCCCCTATGGTATTCAGCTTCTTCGAGGCAGCAGAGGCTAAATTGAATTTTGTTTATTTCTTATCGAGATCTGCCGTTCTCGGTCAAAGTGGATCCTAAGTACTTGACGGTGTACACTTCGTCAAGTCTTTCTTATTCAGCCCTATGTTGGTTTCTATCTTTTGATTGTCATTATTAACCAGGATCTTACTCTTTTTGGCGTTGATCTCCATCCCGTATGCCCCCGATACTTTTTTCAGTCTAGTGGTGAGCTCCAGTCGTTCTGCTTCACTGCTTCCTATCAGGCCAATATCATTAGCAAAGCACAGATCAGAAATGGGCTGTCCCTCAGAAGGGTGGAGGCCTTGAATTGTCCCTTGCAGGAAGATGTTGAAAAGCGCTCGAGACAGGAGACACTTTTGTCAAACATCCATTGTTGTCTTGAAGAATTCTTCGATGTTGTTCAGGAAAACTGCACTGCTTGAGTTTTCATGTAGTGCTTGGGTTACTTTGATAAGGTTATTGTCGAAATTGTAATTCTTCATCTTCTGCCACACCTCATCGTGCCAAACACGGCAAAAGACCTTTTTGAAATCAATGCGTTTGTAATAAAGGTCAGGTTGGTGCTGCAGGTGTTTCTCAGTGAGAAGTCTGTGACATATCTGCTTGATGTTACTCCTTTTGGGCCTAAACCCAGCCTGTTTTTCTGCAAGGATTTTCCCTGCCTTCCCCCTAAGTCTGTTTAGCAGGACTCTAAGCAATAATTTGTTAGGATAGCTAATTAGGCTGATTGTTCTATAATTCTGCTAGTCTTGTGCTGTCATTCTTGGGAATCAGTATCATCAGTGATTGGGTCCATTCCTTTGGTAACTGCTTCGTCTACCATATCTTTTTACAGGTAACTGTTAGCGCATTGATAATCTTTGGCTCTCCATGTTTTAGAATCTCTGATGGGATACTATCCACTCCTAGATATTTCCAATCCCTGAGCATGCACACTACTTTTTCGATTTCTTCCTGAAGAATTGAAGTGTCCTAAAGTTTTGTTACTGTTGTTGTAATTTTCTGGGATGTTGCCCTTTATGTTTGAGTTTGTGATTGTAAAAGTCTTTGCAATATACCAACCATCTCTTGATGAAATCATTCTCATCCATGAGGAGCAGGTCTGTTTTGTCCTCAGTGATAGTTGTGGTGTGTTTCTTTGTTTCTTTAGAATTTTGAGGGTTTCATGAGCATCCTTGACGTAGTCCTTCCTTATCCCAGATTAGATGACTTTACACTGTTCTGCTATCCATTCTTCTTTGGCTTCCTTCATTTTCTTTCCAATCTTCCTATTCAAAACATTATATTTCTGACTTGCCTCCCTTACCCGTTAACTTGGTCTTTCTTAGGTTTCGTCTTAAATCACATAGGTCTAAAATGTCATCAGTGACATATGGTTTCGTTTTCCTTCTCCCAAGCATTTCTAGCTATCTCCTGAAGTGATTCCTTGATATTGTCGGTCAGGGAGTTTAT
This sequence comes from Octopus bimaculoides, assembly GCF_046866305.1. Classification (NCBI taxonomy): domain Eukaryota; kingdom Metazoa; phylum Mollusca; class Cephalopoda; order Octopoda; family Octopodidae; genus Octopus; species Octopus bimaculoides. The sequence goes on along the minus strand of NC_142936.1, from coordinate 60,472,649 downwards.
ATCATCTTCCAGAAGGTTAAGGGTTGCAGACCTGCCATTCATTTACGCCTCGAAGATCGTTCCAGCCCTGTGATCTTTCAGTTTCATTACATCAAACCCAACATGTTTGGCTCTTTTCTTACTAAACAGGAATTAACTATACTTTAAGGAAGCATCCGCCATAACAAAAATTTTATCGCTTGTTACATTCAGCATTAAAATAATACAGTTTTTATGCGGGTAATATCCTAGCATACTAACTGTGTGATAACATTGTTTTAAATCTATTGACTGGTGTGAAGCAAGAGGTTATTAACCAGCAAGACATAATTCGTTAAAATCATTCCATATATTCTACACTGCCAATAATATATAGGTACGTTGGTTTCTGCGTCCAATTTCCACTTCTTAAAAAATATATAACTATCTTATATCTTGCAAAATAAATCAATGCAATAATGAATGAACTAATGCGTTTATGTCTCTGCTATAGCGTCTATGAAAGGTTTTACAGATGCTATATTCCATTGCTTTTTTTAGGTAGAGAAAACTTGATATTTTTGGAGTTACTGATTATGAATTTGTGATTTCCCCTTCATAAAGCATTAGTGATGTAAGTGAAAAGGAACAGTTACAACTGAGCCTTAGACTCTGTTATCTTGGAGCTTATTTTATACTTCATAAAAGTAGATTACGGTTTTATTCTGTCAAGTCACAAGGGCCCTTCATTTTAAATAAGGGATTGGGAACTGCAAATTCAGGCATTTGTGAACTGTTTCATCATGCATAAAAATTTTACTTAGCTGTCTGGTAGCTGGATGGTACTATTTTGCTCTCCGTCGTTCGTCCTAATTTGACAATATATTTTCACTATATTAATTCAGATTGATTAGGTACTATGCGATATAATTTTCAGGTAATAAAAGAAAAAGATATTGACACACTTATATTTGGTCATCAGCGACGTTAGAAAGGATTTCGATTCAAGTAAAAATAGAAACCAGGCTTTAGATTCGGTTCTTCGAGGGTTCAGTAAGTTTGAAAAATATTGTTTCTCTTATAGGGAATGCGGTCAACAAAACTACGTTTGTGGAAA